>NC_056751.1:754161350-754311350 GCF_019279795.1 Protopterus annectens
GGGGAGGAAAGCCTTCTAGCTTAGTTTTTTTTCCTATAACTAGCCAGTTTTCTAGTTTCAGCACTCAAATCTGTTTCTTTGATCTCAGCACTTGTTCAGAAAAAAAAAAAAATTTTCATCTGCTTTTACTGCACTTGTGTTTCTACCTACTTTTTTTTACTTTTGCATCATCTTAAAAGTACTCAATTGTATTTATTACTGCTTGGTGTAACTCATTCTAAGCCTTCTGGTTTAAACACTTGGGCTTCGGACCAGTTGTTTTGCACTGAGAGGGTTTGTGGTCTGCACTGTAGTGGCAGAACAGGTAGCTTACATCCTTCTAGGTTGGGAACTGCTGATTGAGGGCTCAGTGTCTCTTATTCTAAAAGTGTATTAATTCTGGTTTAAGCACTTGGGCTTTCAGGCCAGTTATTTTACATTAAGAGGGTTCGTGGTCTGCACTCTTGTGGGAGGAGAGGCTGAACTCTGCCCTTCTGAGCTGGGAATTTCTGATTGAAGGCTTATAGTGCATGCATATCTGAACTGCTTCTTACTGAAGTTGGTGCGCCTTGTTTGCTGTGGCATAGACTGGATTCGGGCCTGCTGGATCTAGCTTTGTTTGTGTAACTTGAGCACTAATCCAGGCATTCTCTAAAGTATTCAGTTGTATTTATTACTGCTTGGTAGTAACTTGATTAAAGTTTAGCTGTCATTCTAAGTCTTTTGGATTAAGCACTTGGGCTTCAGACCAGTTGTTTTACATTAGGAAGGTTTGTGGCATGCACTGTGGTGGCAGGACAGGTAGCTTTCATCCTTCTAAGTTGGGAACTGCTGATTGAGAGCCCAGTGTCTGTTATTCTTAAAGTGTATTAGTTCTGGTTTAAGCACTTGGGCTTCAGGCCAGTTATTTTACATTAAGAAGGTTTGTGGTCTGCACTCTTGTGGGAGAAGAGGCTGGACTCTGCCCTTCTGAGCTGGGAATTTCTGGTTAAAGGTTTATAGTGCCTGAATATTTGAACTGTATCTTACTGAAATTGGTACACCTTGTTTGCTGTAGCATAGACTAGATCCAGGCCTGCTGAATATAGCTGTGTTTATATGCTTGTTTGCTTGTTATTTCCCTGGAACGCTAATTCCACCTAATACGTGGCTTCTCAGCGCTTCTGTGGATCACTAGTGATATCTGCATTGCTTACTGTACTTATTTCCTTGCTTCACTTGAAAGAAAGTTACTGTTTGTCATTTTTGCATTTAAGTTACCTGTAACACATTGCACTTAAGTTACCTGGCACTTGCTCAATAAAGCAATTATATACGTCATCACTAAAAATTAAAAGCACTACACCCTCACTCCCCACTGGCCCTGGTTTTCAATTAAGGAATTCCCAATATTATTCTAGCATGTCCAAAGGTCAGTTGTCAATCTCCTCTCCGGTCCAGCTGGTGAATCTGGGAATCTTGAGGCAATGTTACAACTGCCTCATGTACACAGACAACCCTCTACTCCTCCCAACAAATTCCAACACATGTGAGAGATGCAACCATATAGCCAAACTGGAGGCTAAGCTCTCTCAACTCAGTACTGGCATAACCAGTCAGGAGGAAAAGGAAACCACACTCACTACAATTCCAGTCTCACATAGACCTACCACGACAGCAAACCAAACACATAATCACACAAAAACATACTCGGAGGCTCTAAATAAAGATCTGCCGAAGCAGCAGAGACCTCCAAAGCAGGCACCCAAGCAGCCGCTACCCCAAAACAAAACACGTGCAACACATATCTCACAAAGCCAGTGTGCCAAACAGTCACAGCCCTTAAGACTAAACAACACACCTGATACACTTGTAATAGGTGACTCTATCGTCAGGCACACTGACGTCCTGCTCACCAGGCTGAACAAGGCGAGGGTCACGGTGAGCAGCCTGTCGGGTGCTAGGATCCGCCACATAACACAAGCACTCAGGTCACTCCAAGGCAAGTACAAATATGACTCGGTCATTGTCCATTCTGGTGTGAATGACCTGAGACGTACCTCCCTGGACTACATGAAAAGAGACATAAAGGAGCTCTCTGAGCATGTTGCCCAGGCCAGTATGACCCTGACCTTGAGTAGCATCTTACCCTCACCAAGAATGATGCCACAATATGAAGACAAGATGATCAATTTCAACAATTGGCTTAAGTACTGGTGTCATTCAAAGGGGATCCAATGCCTGTCAGCTTGGGATGATATGCTCGACAAGCCACGATGCTTCGCTAGGGACGGCTTGCACCTGTCACCCCTAGGCTTTCGGATATTGGCAAAGGCTCTTGCTACCCCCATAGTGCCTTTTTTAGGCAAGGCTCAAAAGACAAACCCATCTCCATAGATATCACAAGGGATAAGAAACTAAGAGTAATGCTACTCAACGCCAGAAGTCTAAACCTCAAGATGCACGCACTCGAAACTCTCCTTAGCATGGAGAACATTGATATCTGTGCAGTAACAGAAACCTGGTTCAGGGCTCCCGAGAGCACCCCAGCACTACCAGGTTATACCTCATACCATGCTTTTCGGCCCCAAAACTTGGACCGAACCACAAAAGGAGGAAGAGTATCGATATTCATCAAAGATACCCACACCTCCAGGTTGGTGGCAAAGCACGAAGCATCAGAGACTATCCATGTGCAACTAACAGTGGGTAAAACTGCCTTCCAGTTTATAGCCTGCTACAGACCACCCTCCCAAACCCAGGAACCCCACTCGGCCTTCCTGAGAACACTGGAAAATATGAAGGTCTCTCCAAACACCATTATATTGGGCGACTTCAACTACCCAAACATAGACTGGGAGCATTACTCTAGTTCCAACACCCTAGCCCAAAGGTTCCTAGAATTTATAAACTCAAATGCTATGGAACAACTTGTTACCACTTCCACAAGAGGGGAAAACATACTGGAGCTGATCATCACCAACATGGGGACTCTATGCTCCAGACCAGAAGTGTATCCCTCACTGGTAAGATCAGACCATAAACTAATCTCACTGGATATTCACATCCCGACCCCACCCCCTGCCCAGAAAACCACAGTGAAAAACTTCTCTAAAGCAAATTTTACACTCCTCAAAACTGAGGTGGAATCCTTCAAAGCCTCCGGGCCTGTGGAAAATACGGCCCAGACCGCAGAATCCTTTATAAACACATTCTATGAACACCTTCAGGAATGCATGGATCATGCGATCCCAAATAAAACCAAGACCCAATCCTCCAAACGCAGACGTCCTGTCTGGTGGACCCCAGCCATAAACAAACTATACAATAGAAGGAGGAAGCTACTAAATGATAAAGCAAAATCCCAAAAGGGAAGGCATCACTGATCAGTATTAGCAAAAACTACGGGCACACATAAAATTGTCTAAGGCCAGCTTCGAGAAAAATTGCACAGGACACTAAGGATAATCACAAGGCTTTGTTTAGTTATGTTAGGAACCTGGGTGGTAATTCCCAGATATGCTCAGAATTAGTCCAAAATGACAAAAAATACACCGAACCCACAGACATTGCCAACATCCTAGCTGACAGGTTCAGCGCAAACTTCTCCCCTCCCACCAAAAGGGCAAATATCTATCCCAGCAGAGTGCTGCCCCCCTGACATCTCAGATGCTCAGGTAAGAGCCGCACTCTCCAAAGCAAAAAACACAGCATCAATGGGACCAGATGGTGTCCCAGGCTGCGTCCTACATGAACTCAAAGAAGAGCTAAACCCAAACATAAAACTACTGTTCAATCTCAGCCTTACTACAGGATATGTGCCCAAAGAGTGGCGTGCAGCAACAGTGGTCCCTCTCCATAAAGGTGGTGCCTCAACGGATCCTGGAAACTATCGCCCCATAAGCCTGACTAGCTTGGTCTGCAAAGCTATGGAAAGGATCATCATGGACCTCATAAATAAAGATATTGGGGACCTACAAACACTGGATCCTACCCAGTTCGGCTTTGTTAAGGGCAGATCCTGCCTCTTAAACCTGGTTGATTTCTTTGAAACAGTCACCAAGGCCATTGACGAGGGAAGGTGGTCCACACAGCCTACCTGGACCTCGCAAAAGCCTTCGATACAATACCCCACTCGGGCATTATAGATAAGCTCACCAGCTTAAATATAAACCCCTATGTCACTAGATGGATTGCAAACTGGCTCAAGGACAGAACCCACATGGTTAGAATTGCTGGAGCCATGTCAGACTCCAAACCAGTTACAAGTGGTGTCCCACAAGGCTCAGTCATGGGACCTCTCTTGTTCGGTATATATTTCTCGGAGGTACAGGCCAACACGGAAGGACTGTGGCTGACCAAGTTTGCAGATGACTGCAAACTGGGCCATAATCGACTCTCCAGCCGACACAAGCATCCTCCAAAAGGGCCTCATAGAAACAGACAACTGGTGCCAGAGCCATGGCCTCAAGCTAAATGCCAAAAGTGTATAGTCATCCCTTTGGCAAAACAAAGTGCCCACAAATTACCACATAGGTGGAAATCCATTAAGTACAGAAGAAGTAATTAGGGACCTGGGGACCCAAGTTGATAGCAATCTCTCATTTGACAACCACGTGGCCAAAGTGGTTAGAAAAACATTTTATATAGCCCACCTAATCATGAAGGGATTCACATCTAGATCAGGGAGGTCATTGTGCCTCTTTACTCATCCCTCATCAGGCCCATAATTGAGTACAATGCCCCTTTTGGGATGTACCTTACCAGACACCTGCAGCAACTGGAAAGACCCCAAAAGTACCTCACCAAGAGGATCAAAGGGCTCAAACAGATGCCATATGCTGCCCGGTTAAAGAAACTCCAGCTCTACTCAGTGGTATACCGCCTGTTCAGAGGCGATCTGTGCCTGACGTATAAAGCCATGTCCAACCCGGAATTAATGGACATGCTGCACCTCAGAAAATCCAAATCCCATCGAGCTACGCACTCGAGAGACTTGAACCTCAGCACTGAAATAAATAGAACATGCTGGAGGGACAGATTCATAACCCAGAGGCTCCCTTCACGCTGGAATAAAATCCCAGTCCAGGTTAGGCAGAGTCCCTCATTGACTCTCTTCAAGAGGAATCTTGATGAGTGGATGGGAGATCGTAGGTTTACCCCGGGTATCACTTCTGTGTCACTGTTAGATAGAGGCACAGTATACTAACCTCGAAAAAGGCATAGCAAAATAAATTTAAAATGGGTGGCGAAAGCCAAACACATTCTGGCTAGGCTTATAAATGCCCTAGGGCAGATAGCCTAGTATGAACCTATGAACCTATATATGTATATGTATGTGTATATATATATATATATATATATATATATATATATATATATATATATACATATATATATATGTGTGTATATATATATATATATATATATATATATATATATATATATATATATATATATGTATGTATATATATATATATATATATACACACACACAGACACACACACACACACACACACACACACACACACACACCATAAGACTGCTTTGCAGTTCCTGTTTGTATTATAGTAACTTAACTGTAATTTTTGTATAAATGAGTTAAAAATTTTATAACTATTAAATCATTGTCATATAACTTGTATCTATTCTTGACAAATGTTTTCATGTTATGTCTGTTTTGGTATAATTTAAGCTGTATTTGTTTTTTTGTGTTTTTAAAGACTAAAATTATTGTTCTTAATGTTTTGTAATACTTTGGAGCTTTTCTCCCTGGGCCTCCTCTGAAAATGGGCTCCTACCCAGTCAGACTTTCCCAGTAATCAAGTCTCAGTAAGTGAATAACATTTTCCTGTTCAGCCTGTAGGTGGAGCTCTATTACATATTAACTTTCATTAATTTGCAGTTGAATCAGTAAATGTACACCATTTTGTTAAAGAGCTTCTGCTCATCTTCTAATACTGCGTGGGGTAGGCACCTACTTTTGAATCTGTCTTTCTGAATCTGCACTTTATCTGATTTAAGTTTACATTCCTTGAATTCATACCATCAGCCTTTCACTTTCTCCTTGATAGATGGTAGTTACACATGAATGTATGTACATATAATTTCTATCTATGTAGGTGTGTGCAGGCATGCGTGTGGGTCCCTGCAACTACGTGTGCAGTACATGTGTGTGTGCCTATGTACACATATGTATGTACATGTTTACAAACTTATGCATGTATGAAGTTGTTTGAGGTATGTGTGCACAGCCCTGACTTCTGGTGGTCAGTCTAGGAAATACTTGCAGTCAGTGTTGTGCGCTGCACCCAGACTTCCAACTGGGGCGACACATTCTTGCCTGATCGTTATCTGTACTGTGACCCCCCCCAGTACTGTCATTGTTTTAATTTAGTGCTTGTGACACATTTCGAATTCTGCCTTTTGTACCCGTACACCAGTGTGTAACATTTGAGAATTCTTCCGTAAGAGTAACAGTCTTTTCCCCAAGACATACCAGTAATTGGATCCATTTTAGTCTGAGTGCTTGTAATGTACTTGAGATTATGCTAGACATTCTTACTAGAAAAAGAAATACCAGGACTAGAAACTCGTGTAAGAGAATTTCCAAGTATTTTTTAAGCTCATTTGTAGCTATGACGTTTTAAGCTCTGTAGATTAGCAAGACAACTTTGCATGAGCTAACACAAGTTAAGGAAAATAAGGTGCTCTTGGTATTTCCGTAAGTTAAGACCTCAACAAGTAAACAAAATGCACTTGTACTGTAGAAATTTAAAAGTATTACTGTGTTTGTGATACTAGACTGGCACACAGATTTTTAAAGAGCTTTTTTGTTTGGTCGAGTCCAGCTCTTTTTGACATTAAGAACTTCAGCACAGTAGTTGCTTCATTAACTTTTTGTGAACCATGCCAGTTACTTTACAGTCTCTCCACCTTGGTCTCTGCTGTCCTCTTCTTTTACTTTCTCTCTTTCCCAGTGTTGGCATCTTCAGTTAATTCTGTTTTTGCATTATATGGCCAAAGTATTTCTACTGTTACATATTTGAGTGAATCAAAGCATGGACTTATTTGATTTTTTTTTTTTTGCATTGCTAACTCCGTGGTTCAAATGCATCAGTTTTCCAGTGCACAGTTTTTGTAATGCAACTGTCAAAGCCATTGTTAATACTGAGCAAACAATAACTTTGTATAGATCATTGACTAGGGGATGTTTTTGCTCTTTTAAAAAAATGAATCCAGATTTCCTTCCAAGAAGCAAACTTTTATTTTCATGGCTGCAGTAACCATCCATAGCGATCTTTGAGCCCAGGACATGATTTTCCTCATTTGGATGTTTAGCATCCAGCTGGCTTTTGCTCTTTCTCCTTTCACCTTCTTCAACAAGCTCTTCAACTCTTTCTTTCAGCTATCAGTTGTATTATTTAACAGGTCTGGGGCAGTTAATATTTCCCAGCAGTTTTGTTTCCAATTTCTGATTCATGTAACCCAGCATTTTACACAGTGTGTTCAGTATATAAATTAAATAAGTAAGTGGACAGCATACAGCCTTACTTTCTCCTTTCCCTGTTTTAACTGGTCAGTTATTCCAAATTTGCCGTGACTGTTGCTTTTTGTCTTTCATAAAGATTTCTTAGGAGTCAAATAAGTTGACTCAGTGTCCCTTTTTCTCCAAATACTTGCCACAGTTATTATTATGGTCCACCCAGCCAAAGGCTTTAGAGGAGTATATAGCATGATAAAATGCAGATTGTGGCATATCAAAGTTTTGTGTTTGAAAACTACAAAAAAGTGTTCAATCTGTTTGCCACAAAACACAAGCTGTTTTAAAATGATTCCAGTAGTAAACAGCGCATGGGGAAACTTTTTACAAAAGCCTTCCTTTTTGAAGGTGGTAGTAACCGGAATGCCGTGGTTAATTCGTCTTAGATTTTCAAATGGTTAAAGTTATTTGCCACTATTCGACAGTATAGTTTGATTACAGCCAGATTGCTGTACACATTTGCACGTGTCTTCATTCACAGGGAGATTTTTTTTTCCAAAGTTACGAAAGACTACCCAAAAATTAACTTTAGCGAGACAAAATTTCCAATAAGGTATCTTGCATGTTAACAATAAATTCACTAAATATTAGAGTATCATGTCCTCATGAGGGTGAAATGAGAAAAATTAGTGGTAAATTAGTAAAAATTTGAATGAGTGGTTTAAAACTGGCATGCGTAGCTCTCAATTGCTTTAATTGAGTATAGATTCAGCTTTGCTCCTCCTAGATTTTCTGATTTTATTAATGAAGTTTGACATATTTAAAAATACATATATTATTGTATGGTTTAGAGGTTCTGGTCAGAAATGGCAGGGTGCTCCTTTTTCTGATACTGTAATGTGATTTTTATGTGCCACACCTGTTTTTATTGCTCAGTGGTTGAGAGATCCAGTCCGGGGACTAGCTAATAATACACTTGATAACAGTCTAATGCATATTAAAAAACTGGCATCTTGCAAGTTTGTTGATATGTGTAAAACATGATGCGTACTGCCATATTCTGATGGACAGGTGATCCAGGAGGTTCCTCCTCTTTCGGCTAGGGGCCAGTCATTATCAAGTCAGGGTCCTACCCTTTGGTCTCACCACAGCCCCCAGGGTGTTCACCAAGGTCATGGCAGTTGTAGCGGCCCACTTGAGACTTCAGGGCATTCAGGTCTTCTTATACCTGTACTGGCTCCTCACCGCCCCTACCAGGCATCTACTCTTACTAGCCAGACATTTCTTTCTCCGGATATCACCTCTGCTAGAGATTACCATAAATCTCAGGAAATCTTCCCTTCAACCAAGTTCAAGGGGCGAGAATAGATTCTCATCAGGCCAGGGCATTCTTAACCCCAGACAGACTACACAGCCTGGCACTTCATGTGTTAGCGCTTCTGCAGTCCTCTGCACCCCCTGCAGAATTAGTCCTAAGAGCCTTAGGGTCCATGGCAGCAGCTATCAACCTGATCCCTTGTGCTCGTCTGCATATGAGAATTCTACAGTGAACATTGCAAGTTCAGTGGTCGATTCTTCATCAACCTCTAGATTTTCCGATCCCTTTGAGCAGAGAGTGCAGAAATTCTCTCACATGGTGGCTCCAGTCTAGGAATTTGCAGGAGGGACGTCCCTTTCTTGCGCCCTAACCCCAAGCCACGGTGACCACGGACGCTTCCTGCCTAGGGTGGGTGCCATTATTCGGGCAAGACTGTTCAAGGCACGTGGACTCAAAATGAGACAGTTCTGCATATAAATGCTCTAGAGATGAGAGCGGTCCTTTTAGCATTGCAGGTCCTTCATGCTTCTCTCCCTCTGGGAACTATTGCAATCCAATCAGATTATGTCAGTGGTCTGGTATATCCACAAACAGGGGGGAACCAAGTCTTATCCCCTTTGTCGAGAAGCCATGAGAGTCTGGGAATGGGCGATCTCCACCAACCGCTTTCTGATAGCAATGCACATTCCGGGTTGGTCCAACATCTTGGCGGACAAATTAAGCAGAACTATCCTTTTCTCCCTACGAGTGGTCAATGAACCCTTGTGTAGCAGAACAAATCTTCCCCAAGTGGGGTCAGCTTTGCTGCGATCTCTATGCATCGCCTTCTAATGCAAAGTGCAATGAGTTTTTCACTCTAATCCCCCCGACAGGGGAAGCACCCAGAGACGCTCTTGGTCATGCTTGGCCACCTGGTCTTCTTTATGCATATCCCCTGTTTCTGCTCATGATAAAGTTCTTACAGAAAGCTCGCCGGTTGTGGGGCAGATTGATCCTCATAGCCCCATTCTGGCCTCGTCAAGTCTGATTCCCCTGCTTACGGTCTCGTCTCATAGCTCCACCTTGGCTCCCATTCCGGATCTGATTCGTCATCCCTTGGGAATGCTTCCTCTGAATCTGGACCACCCAAAGCTCACAGCTTAGCTGCTCCAGCTCCACTAGTTGCTAGGACTCCCGGTATCTCTTCTCCTGTTAAACCTATCTTGGTTGCAGCACATAAATCCTCTACCAGGAAAATTTACTGTAGCAAATAGAGACGCTTCTCCGTTTGGACTTCACAGAGAAATCTAGATCTTTTTACCACTCCGATCCCAGCGGTATTAGACTTTTTGTCTCCTATCTTCCAGCAAGGAGCCAGCTCTTCCACAGTGAAGGTCCAGCTGGCGGCTATTTCTCATTTCCATGTAGGGGACAATTTAGGCTCTCTCGCTGCTGCCAGAATTTGTAAGACCTTTTTGAAAGGCACTTTTCTTATGAGACCTCCTATTAAGAATCCATCCCTGCCGTGGGATCTGACTGCGGTTCTTCAGGCCTTAAGTTGCGCCAACTTTCGAGCCCTCGGCATCTGTTAACTTAAAATTTTTGTCATGGAAGACTGCTTTTCTGGTAGCTATAACTTCAGCCAGGAGAGTGTCGGAGCTTCAAGTTCTTTGTATGAAACCCCCATATCTTGTGTTTCATAAGTACAGGGTGTTTCTCAGGACTAATCCATCTTTTCTCCCTAAAGTTGCTTCTGAGACAAACATTAATCAATCTATTAATTTGCCTGTCTTTTTCCCTAATTTTCAGAACAAAGGGGAATACAAACTTCATTTGCTGGATGCTCACAGGCTGTTACGTTTTTATTTGCACAGGACGGTGGTCTTTCGTAAATTTGATCAACTTTTTGTTTTTTTTGCTAAGCCCTTTTTAGGGAAACCAGTTTCAAAAGTGACTCTTACTAGGTGGATTTCCCTTTGTATTCTACAAGCATACAGAGAGCTTTGTTTACCAGAGCCAGTAGGAGTTCATGCTCATTCTACACGTTCTATGGCAATGTCTGCACCATTCTGGACTAAAGTTTCCCTGGATGACATTTGCTCAGCGGCTACCTGGGTGTCTTCTCACACCTTTATTACTCATAAACTGGATTTGGTGTCTAGAGGAAGGGCTTCCTTTGGCCCTGCAGTGCTTCGGAATATCCTTCCTTAAGGGCCTGCCAAGATTTTGGGTAGCTGGGGACTCTGTCCCACATGTTGCTGATCAAATGAAGTTAACTACTTCAGATAAAGATGTTATGTACTCACCATAACGTTCCATCTGAGTAGATAAACTTAATTTGTCAGCAACCGTCCCTCCCTCCTTCCCCCTTACCTTGGCGTTATTTTTGCTGAGCTCAATGTTCGGAGTTCACGAGCTGGAGGTTTGTCCTTAGCTTAGGGGTCTCAGGTTAGTTTGTTGGTGTCACATGTGGAGTAGCAAACTCGATCTGAGGATTGGAAGGAGGTTGCAGTGTAGTATGGGTAGGGGGGAGGAGCTTGGAGCTCGGATCTTTTGCTTGGTATGCTGCCGGCTCTGATCCGCATCGGACCCGAAACCCACAGGTTGCTGACAAATGAAGTTAACTACTCAGATGGAACGTTATGGTGAGTACGTAACTTCTTTTTAACATTTGAAGCCTTGCATTTGATGTTTGTGTAAAACATTATTTAATATTTGAAGCCTTGCATTTGATGGTATGTGTAAAACATGATTTAATATTTGAAGCCTTGCATTTGATGGTTTGTGTAAAACATGATTTAATATTTGAAGCCTTGCATTTGATGGTATGTGTAAAACGTGATTTAATATTTGAAGCCTTGCATTTAATGGTATGTGTAAAACATTATTTAATATTTGAAGCCTTGCATTTGATGGTATGTGTAAAACATTATTTAATATTTGAAGCCTTGCATTTGATGGTTTGTGTAAAACATGATTTAATATTTAAAGCCTTGCATTTGATGGTTTGTGTAAAACATGATTTAATATTTGAAGCCTTGCATTTGATGGTTTGTGTAAAACATGATTTAATATTTGAAGCCTTGCATTTGATGGTTTGTGTAAAACATGATTTAATATCTGAAGCCTTGCATTTGATGGTTTGTGTAAAACATGATTTAATATCTGAAGCCTTGCATTTGATGGTTTGTGTAAAACATGATTTAATATTTGAAGCCTTGCATTTGATGGTATGTGTAAAACATGATTTAATATTTGAAGCCTTGCATTTGATGGTATGTGTAAAACAAGCCTTGCATTTGATGGTTTGTGTAAAACATGATTTAATATTTGAAGCCTTGCATTTGATGGTTTGTGTAAAACATGATTTAATATTTGAAGCCTTGCATTTGATGGTTTGTGTAAAACATGATTTAATATTTGAAGCCTTGCATTTGATGGTTTGTGTAAAATGTGATTTAATATCTGAAGCCTTGCATTTGATGGTTTGTGTAAAACATGATTTAATATTTGAAGCCTTGCATTTGATGGTTTGTGTAAAACATGATTTAATATTTGAAGCCTTGCATTTGATGGTTTGTGTAAAACATGATTTAATATTTGAAGCCTTGCATTTGATGGTATGTGTAAAACATGATTTAATATTTGAAGCCTTGCATTTGATGGTTTGTGTAAAACATGATTTAATATTTGAAGCCTTGCATTTGATGGTATGTGTAAAACATGATTTAATATTTGAAGCCTTGCATTTGATGGTATGTGTAAAACATGATTTAATATCTGAAGCCTTGCATTTGATGGTTTGTGTAAAACATGATTTAATATCTGAAGCCTTGCATTTGATGGTATGTGTAAAACATGATTTAATATCTGAAGCCTTGCATTTGATGGTTTGTGTAAAACATGATTTAATATCTGAAGCCTTGCATTTGATGGTTTGTGTAAAACATGATTTAATATCTGAAGCCTTGCATTTGATGGTATGTGTAAAACATTATTTAATATTTGAAGCCTTGCATTTGATGGTATGTGTAAAACATGATTTAATATTTGAAGCCTTGCATTTGATGGTTTGTGTAAAACATTATTTAATATTTGAAGCCTTGCATTTGATGGTTTGTGTAAAACATGATTTAATATTTGAAGCCTTGCATTTGATGGTTTGTGTAAAACATGATTTAATATTTGAAGCCTTGCATTTTATAGTTTCTTTGTTGAACAGCACCTGAAAGTCTGTTAACAAGATTTAAAATGACAGGGAGGTGTTATTTTCTGTTGATATTCTATTTAATGCAACAAAAATGACGATGACAAGTTTAGAGTTCAGGTCCATCTCCTTAATTAAATAAGACATTTTTGGATAAGGAACCATATTTGAAGAACTGTTAGTTGATAAAATGTCATTATTTTCTGTGAGTTTGTAATGTGCATCTGTCTCTCAAAATGCATTGTGTTTGTGAGCTAAAGGAATTCATAATTAAAATAAAGACCTCTCAGCCATTGTAAAATGTCAGAATTTAAAAGTGTTTGGAAAAACTGTGAAACCAAATATTTATTGTACCCCAGTCATGTGGTTTCAGCTAAAAAGACTACTACATATCTTGGGATTCATTCCAACATACCCAGGTTAAATATACCAAAAAGGCATCTCATGATTACAAAAAAAAAGCTGAGTAAAAATTATTTAAAGGAGAATTTAAATGTAACCATAAGTGGTAAAAAGCCTTGAAACATTAGAAAGAACTTTAAGTAGTACATAGAATATAATGTGGAAAAGGGACTACAACAATCCTTTCTTAAAAATATTCTTATTACTTTTTCTGACTGTGATGTGACTGAAGAACACTTTGGTAATTTTTTGTAGTAGTATGGACAGGCTACACAGGTACCTACCCATATTTCATTTTTGTGTCCACTCACATGCTTGACTGGGCTTCATATCATGGCACATAAAGTTATTAGTCTAATTTAGAGAGAATTGTCCTAGATCACCTTATTAACATTAAATCTGCACTTTTCCCACTGTAGTACAACCAATGCAGCCACCTTTTGAAAGGAGATTGTAACTGAGTGAAACAGAATGCAGAAGAAAGTGGATATTTCAGAATACTTGGGGACAGTGATAACATATAGGATTAGTAGTGATGTTGCACCATTGCAATGACTGCCATAAACACGTACTGGTGCATTGTGTGGGCAAGCACTACACTGGCCATAATTTCACAAGATGTGGGGTGCTCAGACTGAAATGACACAGGGAAATAGGCAGGACAGGTTGTAGTTCAGGGTCGGGGGAGTTCCACTGAGGCATGGCTTCCAGTACTGGCAGGACAGGTTGTAGTCCTGTTGAGAAGGGTGGTTACCAAGGCACAGCAGAGGGAACTGGGATGCAGAATCACAGTCCTGTGTCCGTCTTTTCAGTGTTGCATAAGTTTACACACACCATGGCAGGCTAATGTGGATGCTGGACCTGCAGTCGAGTGACCATTGTTTTTTAACACAAGTGCAAGGGGCAGTGAATGTGTCTCACATACCCCGAGCTGCCACAGTATGGCAGAACAGTTACTCATGGCAGTGCACAGAGCTGAGCCCACTACAGGGGTGCCAAGGGCAGTGAGGTGGCAGATGGTGGCTAGTGTGGACAGTCCTGCATACCCACTTTATGAACTTGTGTACGTATAGGTGTACCTGAGTTGTCATGGCAGCACCTTGAAATGTTTGCTCAGCGGAGACTTGAGGTGCTGTTCCATGTTCTGTGTGCATGTGGCATGAGAAACGTGGACAGGGCCTTTCAAGATTGGGTGTGGCAGACACTGGGCAGTGCAGAGGGTGGTTACAGTTGAACTTTGGTGCAGATGCATTGCAAGGTCACTGGGATGATCCTTCATGCAAAGACCTAGCTGGGGGCAGGTCGACTATGAGAAGCGCACCCCTAACATAGTGGCAGTTCAGACCCCAAGTAGGTCCTGCTGTGTCCTGTAGTGATGACAGTGAAAGAACATGAATACATTGTGGTGGACTAGATACAGGAGCCAGGCTGGTCAGGGCTGTTCACTTGTCTATAGGGATGCCTTCAGACACTTAGTGGTATATGCCATTCCTGTAGGATATTGCCTTACACATTTGCCTGGTTTACTCGTATATGCCTGTCTGCATTTATGTTACCCAGGGGCATTAGGATTGCAACTAAAATCACCTTTACGTGCAAACGGGGAGGATGTATACTCAACTGGGACTGGTTTCCAACTAATCAAGGCTGACTTTATGAACTAAAAAAACTTATTTTGGTGCAGGTTTGCAGATACGCTGATTGCATATTTTGGTGCGGGACTCATTACTTTGGCAGTGTTCAAAAACTGTTTGCATTTACGCATATATCTATTTTATTTACTTATATTTGTACTATTTAGATAGATGATGCTTTTGTGACGAAGCAGACAACGAGCACTCCGCCCATATTAGGACGGAGAGAATCAAGGTCTGATTTCACTTCCCATAAAGTTTTATATCAATTAGTCGGCCTATTGTTAGAGAAAGCATTCTTTTTTTGGCCAGATTGTTAAACGGATGTTGAATGGAACATTTTGAACTATTTTTTCACTTTTTGTAGCCGGGTTGGTGCTTGTCTTTTCCTACGGGCTTATGGACTAGGGATCATTATTTATGTAGTGGCTTACATTCAATACAGGCATTTTTCTGTTTCTTACATAGGGATTCGGTGTATTATTCTTATATGATAGTTCATCTTTTCCATGTCTATTATTTTTATTTTTAGGTTTAGAATGATCCTGTACGGTTTTGACAGGATGCCAGTTAATATTCGGTTGGTCTTAACATTCTAACATATATTGTATTTTTGTTGTATTTTTGGGGGAAACCGGAACATTGTGTATTTTCTAATCTTTTTTGAACGACTCATGGTAAGGTGAAGCAATTTTGGAAACCATTACAAAACTATCATATATTTACACATAACATCTATCTATCCAGCAAATCAGTTTGGACACTGCTGTTTAGGGGATTGTGACCTTTCTACACTATATTGGAACTTATCAGGCATGGGGCCAGACCTTTGCATACTTCATGACAAGTTGATAACAGGTTGATATTTTGTAAATTGGTTGTTCATTTATTTTTTGGGCAACGATTTTGTGTTGTGATAGGGTACAATTAATATTGGTCATTACATAATGGATAACAGAGAAATGAGTACTCGAATGTAGTTAGAAGGCTCTTTCATTATTTGGGGATTGATCAGCCAACAGTCATACCGATTTGTCCAGGAACATGTGAATGTTCATCCCTCTCAGTGGTTGGCATTTATAACTACATTTAATAAGTGGATCTTATAACACAAAATACTTTTTTGGGTTCGAATTGATGACTTGCACATTCTGTGTGGATTTTCCATATGTTCTTTTGGGTAAATTAAGGTAAAGTTTTTTTTACCTTTTTCCTGCCTTTTTTTGATCCGATCAGCAAACATTTACATTCCTTTGTGACTCCAATGGGTTCAGTATAATAGTTTTTGTACCAGTAAGTCAGGTTTAAGCGTAGGGGATTATTTTCCTAGCACCCTTGACAGTCTGTTTAAGAGACCTCCTACAGGTTCCATTTTGGTTATATCACATCACAGTTGATCAACAGAGACTTCAGGGTGATTTGAAGCAAACTAGCAACTTATGGTCATGGATCTTAACAAGCTGCTTCAGGGCCTTTGTGCGGATAAGGATGATATTCACGTATTTGGAATTAAACCTATGGATGAGAGCACAAAGAACAGCCAGACTGATCCAGTTGACTGTTGTAATTTGCTCTTCACACAGCTTGACAAGAAGTTTAAAACTTTACGTACCAACATTTGGCACCTAAAGCTTTTCAAAGCATATCAAAACCAAAACATTACCCTAAGGGGTTTAAGGACTAAATTACAGCCATTAGTCAGCAAGCCTGATATATTATTAAGAGATTGGAACATGGCACAGCAACAGGCATCCATGTCCTTTGTTAACATTTTAGCATCTTATTATGAAAGAACAATTGAGGTCAACATTTGTGATGTACAAAAATATGTGAAGAATTGAAAAAACATCAAGAACAAATACATTTTAAGGATAATCTTAGCAGACTCTCAAAGGAATTGACTACCTTTGAAAATCATTTGAAAGATAAAAAGTTAAGTTTTCCACAGATATGGAGGATTATGAGAGGGGTAGACAGTTTGAGTCACAAGAGAAGTGTTAGGTTTGCGGATGGAACAAACAACACCACCCAGATATAAAAAATACCCAGATCCATATTGAAAAAAGGTAGACCACATACCACAACTTCGGGGGAGGAATCCTCCACTGCTGACACCGAATCCACATAAATTAGTGATTCCCCCGATTCCAAAAGGAGTCGGGGTTCAGAGTACCCTTTAGGGGTAGGAAGCACAGGGTGGGGCACAAACACAGGGGTAAAAACCATAGAAGATTTTTTCAAATCAATAGTGAAATACATGTAAAATGTTCAAATGTGCATAATATTTCCAAATATGTTTTATCATCTGAAGAGGAATCATTGCTGAATAAAGGTCTTGGTTTTATCCCAGGTTTTTTTGTGGATGAAAGCATTTTTGTCTCTGATGTACTATCTTTTTGCAGAAAGGTTAATCTGAAATTGTTTTTCGGCCAACAGGACCATTCTCGGAGATCTACTGATTTTTAGATTCTACAAATCTAATTTAAGTCCACCCATGGACAAACATATTGCCATTTTCCAACAGGCAGTTATCAAAGATTTGCATTACCATTTAATTTTCTCACAGACTATCAGACACAATCCAACAATGGCGGAACAAAAAGCTTGTACAGATCTTAGGGCCAATACTGATATTTCCATCCTACCAGCAGACAAGGGTGGGGCGGTGGTGGTGGTCATGGACTCCAGTTATTACTGGGCTGAGGGAATTAGATAATTGTATAACCCTCAGCATTATATTAACATGCCCACTGACTCTTAATTTTTAAAAAAGAGATTGACAATTTCTTGCAGGAAACGGTGGATCAGGGAATTGTCAGTGATAAAACTAGACAACAACTAATGGTAAAAGATCCAGGCAAACAATATCTTTATCTATTGCCTAAAATTCACAAATCTTTGAGTGCGCCACCAGGCAGGCCTATTGTTTCGGGCATAAGCTCCCTCACGGAGCCATTGTCAGCATTTTTGACAGAATATTTGCAACTGCTGTTGTCACATGTTAGAGCTAGGCTAAAGGACACAACAGAATTTCTACAAATTTTATCGGAGTCTAAATTGGAACCCCATTGGTTGATGTGCACCCTGGATGTTAAATCGCTTTATACCAGCATTCCACACTGGGCTGGACTAACAGCATTAGAATTTTGGCTAAATAAGACCAATATCTACAGTCCAGGTTTTATTGCATTGCTTATTTGCATGGCCGAGCATGTCCTTACCAAAAACGTCTTCTGTTTTCAACACAAGTGTTACTGGCAAATACAAGGCACAGCAATGGGGGCATCTTTTGCCCCAATATATGCTGATTTATATATGGGATATGTTGAGGAACACATTATATATAATGAGCTACATAACCTGTATTTGCCAGAGATAGACATATGGAGACGTTTTTGGACGACTGTTGACTTGTATGGAAAGGAGGCAGTGATTATTTGGAGGAATTCATTGAATACCTCAATGGAAACAAATGGGGGGCTGAGTTTACAGTGAGTTTTCATAAAAATGAGATTCACTTTTTGTAATCTGTTACAGCGTCAACCAGATAACACATTACGTACTACAGTTTATGGAAAATATCCACAATGTAACAGCCTGTTACACGCCTCCAGTCTCCATCCTGAACATACCATTAACAATATTCCTAAATCTCAGTTTTTGCGCTTTAAGAGAATTTGTTCTTCACAGCAGGATCTGACACAATCCCATCAGGATTTAGCCAACAGATTTTTAGCTAGGGGATATGGTACACAGAATGTTAACTCGGCCATGCAATGGGCCAAAAACCAATCCAGGGGTACCTTATTACAATACAAACATACATCCGGGATGGAGAACAAGGATACCTTGAAAAGGGTCACTGCATTTGGCAGAAATACAGCCTTTCTTACTGATGTTATTGACAAACATTGGAATATTTTGAAGGCCAATGAACAATTGGGGGACAAATGCTCATTTCCCTTCAGGCGGGGCAAAACCTTAGGGTCCCATTTCTCTCATTACAAAAAAACTATGCATCATGATGCCATTTATCATCAAACTACATTAACAGGGGAGAGACTGGTTGGTTCTTATCCTTGTGGACACTGCACCTTCTGCAAATATGTCTTCAAAACCAAAACCTTCACCAGTAAAAATACTGGGCAGTTGTACAACATTAATTGCGGAACGGATTGGGTCATATATTTGGCCACTTGCACCTGTCATGCCTTTTATGTGGGCCAAACTTCCAGACAATTTAGATTTTGAATGTCTGAACATTTAGGGGATATTAGGAATGCAAGAGCCACCAATGCTCTTTATAGACATTCACTGGTTCATCACACGGCGAAATTTACTTTAACAGTCATTGATAAAATATCGGGCAACAGATCTTTTAAAACGGGGTGGCACAGTATATTAAACATGAAGGAAAGGAAATGGATTGTCAAACTAGGGGGTTTATTCCCACCTGGATTAAATGATAAACTGTAGTGTTTTCCTTTCTCTTCATGGGTTTTGATACTATTTATGAACTATCCAGAATTCAAAAAAGAAAAAAAGAATAAAACAGTAAATCTGTATGGGATTTATTGTGTTTTGTATTGCTTTTTTGTTTTTATTATTTAGTATCAGACCAGTTTTTTCTTGGACAGGAAATGATGTCATTGGTCTTTAATGACATTGTGTCTATATTGCAGTTGTATCACTGCTTTATGTTATGTACCACTGATGAAAGCTACAAGCTGAAACCGGTCTGTTTTTTTGAATAAGTCTTCACGCTCCCAAGGTGCTGGCTCTTTTTGTGTTTTGTTGCAGTTTGTCTGGCCTGTGCATCTACCGTACTTGCTAGTCTGCTTCTTTGTTACTATATGCCATTCCTGTAGGATATTGCCTTACAAATTTGCCTGGTTTACTTATAAGTGCCTGTCTGCATTTGTTACCCAGGGGCATTAGGATTGCAACTAAGACCACCTACGAAACAAGGTACGATTGAATGTCTATGGGAAGATGCACCAGGTGGGTAATGGCATAGGCCATTGCAAGGTGACAGCCTAGACCTCTGTATAGTTTGCTCATAGATGCTTTTCTTCAGGTCTGTCACTCAGGAACGTTGGGACTGCAGTGAACACATGAACTACAAAGTATATACAGTGGATATAGGAAGTGTACACACCCCTGTTAAAATGCCATTTTTTTGTGATATAAAAAAATGAGACCACAATAACTTTTCTCACCTTAAATGTGACCTATAACCTGTACAATTCAATTGGAAAAACAAATCTGTTGGGGAAAAAAAATAAAAAAATGTACAATAAGCTGGTTGCACAAGTGCACACCCTTAAAGTAATACTTTGTTGAAGCACCTTTTGATTTAATTGCAGCATTCAGTCTTCTTGGGTACACACCGTCCATCAGTTAGAGACTCTGATTAACCCCAAATAAAGTTCAGCTGTCCTAGTAGGATTTCCCTTACATTTACTCATTTGCCTGCCACAGAAAACGCCATGGTTCGCAGACAGCTTACAAAGCATCAAAGGGATCTCATTGTTGAAAGGTATCGGTCAGGAGCAGGGTACAACAAATCTCCATAGCATTGGATATACCATGGAACACAGTGAAGACAGTCATCAAAAAGTGGAGAAAATATGGGACAGCAGTGACGTTGCAATGAGCTGGACATCCCTCCAAGATTGATGAAAAGACTAGATGAAAACTGGTCAGGGAGGCTGCAGGAGACCTACAGCAACACTGATGGAGTTGCAGGAATTTCTGGCAAGTACTGGTTATGTACTACATGTGATATTCTCCCGTATTCTCCATATGTCTGGACTATGGGGTAGGGTTGAAAGACGGAGCCCTTTTCTTACACAGAAAAACATCCAGGCCTGGCTAAAATTTGCAAAACAATACATCAAGTCTCCCAAAAACATGTGGGAAAATATGTTCTGGTCTGATGAGACCAAGGTTGAATTTTTTGACCACAATTCCAAAAGGTACGTTTGGTGCAAAAACACTTTGCATCACCAAAAGAACACCATCCCCACTGTGAAGCATGGTAGTGGCAGTATCATGCTTTGGGTTTGCTTTTCTTCAGCTGGAACTGGGGCTTTAGTCAAGGTAGAGGGATTTACAAACAGTTCCAAATACGTCACTTTTGGCCCAAAACCTTCAGGCGTCTGCTAGAAAGATGAAGAGGAAGATGTTCATCTTTCAGTGTTGCAGTCATCACATTTGGGTTATCTGCTTGCAGTAGCCCTCAGTCGGCCTGGTTAACAAAGTCTTGGGTCCTGCGTCGGTTGCTGTCTCATCTTCAGTGATGTTAGGTAGTCTGGTATAACGCATGCAGCTGATGCCATTTTATCAGTCTTTCTTGCCGTGTGGTGCCCGAAGCACAAGCAGTTTGCAAGTGCCAGTCAGCCGACTCCTGAGTTTCAGAACCAAAGTCTTCAACTAAAGCTAAGTACCCTGTTGGGGAAACTTTTTCTTGCTCTAAACCGATGTCAGTAAAAGTCAATAATTGTATTTCTTGTGGAAAGCAAATACCAGAACACATTTTGCCTCCTGACCTTCTGTAGCACGAGTGATTGGGTAATAGCAGGGGCTGAGTAGTAATCTGATCTTCCAACTCTTCCATTCTTACTGCTATATAAACCCTGTGTATTATAAAGGTTGTGCTTGTGTTGCTCAGGCTCTGGATTGCATTGCATAAGTGGAAATTCCTTATGATTCCAAGAGCAGGATAAGTTATTTTTTGCACTTATTTCACTGAACTTTACTTCTGAAACGCTTATAATTGTGCTATACAGTTGATCTACTACATTTTGCACTGTTATAAAGCTTTTTTATTGTTTGACTGCATTTATGTGCTGTTTTATACTGTTTTAACATTATATGTGAGAGTGTTCAATCTCGCCGTTTGTTCTTACACATGGGTTCGGAGCCGATCCTCGGCTCCGTGTTGGCCGCTTGCAAGCTCTGCATCGAGAAGAAGCTCGAGATCACCTAATACCCACAATCCCCCTCTGCCTTTACCTCAGATCTAGTTTGCCGCTGCAGCGTTCGCATCACTGGGTCGAGCTCGAGCACCTAAGATAAGATTAAGAAATTTTTTCTTGTATTTTTCTTGGTACTTTATTATATATAGTTATTTAGTGATATATTGTGTGTGTGGTAAGGTTGAGGGATACTCGGTTCCGTTAAGTTTGTTAAAACTTATTTAGAGTTCTCTTCGGGGCCTACCACCCCTTACTTGGATTTGACAACCGGATTGACTACATTACTGGATTTGACAATTTCACCGGACTTGACTATTTTACTGGATTTGACTTTTCTCTTTTTTATAGTGACATGTCTGAAAAGGCTAAATCGGGGTTTAAGCGTTGCCAATGTGGGCAAAAAATGTCAGTAACTGACAATCATAGTTCCTGTGTCTACTGTCTTGGCCCTCTTCATCTGCAAGAAGACTGCTCTATTTGTCATTCTTTCAGTGGGAGGGTCATGACAGATAGGCGCAGGAAACTAATGGATAGAGGTTTGTTAAAACCTTCCTTTCAAGAGGCTCTGGATGCTTCTGACCAGGCATCCAAATCCTCGAAGGAATCGAAGACGTCGGAGCCCAAGTCATTGGCTCCGAGCTCTTCAGCTAAAGTTAGATCACCGGTTCCTCAGACTTCGGGGCCGAGTGTTCAACTGTTGTCAGTTTCCGAGCCTCGAGTCTTGGAACCGGTGATGGAGCTCCCTCCCCCGACACTGTTGAGGTCGGCTCCGTCTTCGGTTGCTTCGACCCGTTCTTCCAAGCCCCTCTCCGACACCGATGTGGACCGTGTGGTGCAGAAACTATTGGAGCATACGGCCCTATCCAAACTTATCTCGGGTTCCACCCAATTGGTGTCGAAACTTGAAGGCCTTCCATTATCTCCATCCCTTCCTCCTCCGAGACCTGTCCAGTCTTTGGAGCCGGAAGAGGTTGATCTACTGATTGTGGAGCCCTCTGTGCCAGAACCGTCCTTTTCTCGGTCGGCTCCGTTCACCTCGACTCCGTCGGATCCGGTACCGGAGTCTCGGAGCCGAAGATCCATCCTTGGTTCCGGGGCCGAGAGTCGAACCGATGTTTCGGTTCCGACTCTTCCTCTCGGGGCCTCTGCTCGGATCGATTCGGCTCCGTCCTCGGGGTCGATGCCTTCGGTGCCTGTTTCGGGGATTCTTCCCATTTCTTCGGAACCGGGAGATTCCTCGACTCGGGACCCGGGGGCCTTCGATCTCATGAGGAAGGTGTTGTCTACTCCAGACAACCACATCAGTAGAAGTAGCCTCTCCTCCCCATAAAGGACCGTTATCTTCCTCTGCACCAACGGCCACATCCAAGCGTCGAGCACCGGTGTCTCAGCCACCCCTGGAGGGTGCCCCCTCTTCCTCGGAGGCTTCTTCGGATGCTCCCCCCGAAGAAGTCCCTAGGAAAAGATTGTGTAAGAGGAGACACTTAGATTCTCCACAAGAATCTTTGACATCCGATACTGACTTGGATGAGTCAGAAGGGTCCCCAAAGTCACCTTCAGAAGATGTCTCCTTTTCTGACATCTTGGAGATCCTAAAGCAGAGAGGTGATTGGCAGTCCCTTCCCCCTTCTGAGGATGAGTCAGTCTTGCTGAAGACATTCGGTGCTCGCCCTTCCTCCTCCTGGGTCACTCCGCCCTTCGATGAGTTAATGGAGCTGATTGCTCGAAGGGCGTGGGAGACACCTGACACGGTGGAACCAGTCCCTAGGAAGCCTAATAAGTACATCACTGCACCCCAAGACAAGGCTTACCTCACAAAGGGAGTTCCAGTGGACGCCATGGTGGTGGCAGCGGCCACGAAAAAGGAGATGTCGGAGTCTTCCTCATCTGTCCATCCGCCTAACAAAGATTCCAGGACTATGGACAGATACGGGAAGCACATTTTTAGTTCAGCTGCTTTTTCTATGTGATCCCTGAACTATTTGACCCATTTTACACGTTTACAGAGGGATCTAATCAAAGAGCTGGGAGATGCCCTCCAGGGTACTACAGATGCTGCTGTCTCAGAGAAAGTTACAGCACATCTCAATACCCTTACATCCATTGTTAACTCATCCATGAGGCTGATATCATACGCAGCCGAAGGATCGAGTAGGGCAGCAGCTTCAGCGATTGCTCTTCGCAGGCAATCCTGGATGCGCTTATGTTCATTTGCGGAAGCTTTCAAGTCTTCCTTTACTAATGCCCCATTTGATGGTGCCACTCTCTTTGGCCCCAAAGTAAAGGAGACCCTTACCCGGTGTGAACAGGAGGGAAAGACTCTGTCTGCTGTCGGAGTCCGTTTTTCCACCCCATCCAGACCGTACCCCAAAGGGCAACGTGGTGGAAAAATGTGGTTTCGAAAACCCCAAGGATCTTTCCCAGGCACACAGGGTGATGCCCCCTCTAGAGGCAGAGGAGGGGGCAGAGGTGGAAGACGCCACCCTGGCGGCAGAGGGGGTCCGCAAAACCAAGGTGACAGGGATACACCCCCTGGAAAACCTTTCCAGCACTCCTGAGAGGAGGCCCGACTGTCCTGCTCTGGAGGCAGTCGGGGTCGCTAGCTTTATACCCTCAGGCCTGGCAAAACATTACTACAGACAACTGGGTAAAAAGCGTTGTTACCAGAGGTTACAGAATACCATTCCTATCCACCCCCATTCCAAAGAAAACTCCCAGATGTACCGCCCCATCTGCGAGACCCAGCAGCTATAGAAATTTCAAAGCTGCTAGAAAAAAGAGTCATCCAACCAGTCCCAGCGGACCAAAGAGGATTCGGAACTTACTCAAGGTTCTTTTTAGTTCCAAAGAAGACAGGGGACTGGAGGCCGATTCTGGACCTAAGCAACCTCAACACCTTTGTCAAGAAAGAAAAGTTCCGAATGGTCACGCTTCAATCGATCCTTCCATTCTTACAGAAGGACGACTGGATGTGCTCAATAGATCTGAAGGACGCATACTACCACATCAAAATGGCCAGGGCGTCCAGGGATCATTTGCGCTTCCGGCTGGGAGCCAGTCACTATCAGTTTCGAGCCCTGCCCTTTGGTCTGACCTCAGCCCCCAGGGTTTTCACCAAATGCATGGCAGTGGTAGCGTCTCATCTGAGACGCCTAGGATTCCAGGTGTTTACGTATCTGGACGACTGGCTCATTTCTGCCACCACCCGGCGTCAACTGATACAGGCCAGGGATTACACTCTACAGCTTTGTGTTCTCCTCGGAATTTCTGTAAATTTCGAAAAATCTTTACTGCAGCCATCACAGCATATCTTATTCATAGGAGCGGAATTAGATACGCATCATTTAATCCTAAGGCTCCCTCCAGAAAGAATACTCTCACTACAAAGCCACATTTCTCTCCTTCTGTCATCCAAAAAATCCCCAGCAAAGCTGGTTCTGAAGGTCTTGGGTCTCATGGCAGCTTCTCTCATTGCGATACCATTGGGAAGACTGCACATGAGAGTTCTACAATGGCTACTGTTTGCACAATGGTCGTTCCAACAGCTACCTCTGACACACGAAATTCTGATTACGAACACATGCAAATCACACCTGACCTGGTGGCTTCAGACTTGCAACCTTTCCAGCGGAAGACCATTTGTGCTACCCACGACAGCGGCGATAACCACGGACGCTTCCCTGATAGGGTGGGGGGGCATCTTTCAGGGACAGACAGTCCAAGGCGAATGGACCAATTTGGAGTACAATCTGCACATCAATGTTCTGGAGTTGAGGGCAGTGTTTTTAGCGTTACAACACTTTGCTCCCCTTCTTCCTCTAGGGACTATTGCAGTTCAGACAGACAACATGTCTGTAGTCTGGTACATAAACAAGCAAGGGGGAACCAGGTCTTATCAGCTATGCAGAGAGGCCATGAGAATTTGGCAATGGGCGGAGTCCACGGGTCGCTTTCTGATCGCAACGCACATCCCGGGGTCATCCAACGTCATAGCCGACAGGCTGAGCAGAGCAATCCTGTTGCCTCACGAGTGGTCCCTCAAACAGTCAATTGCGAAGACGATTTTTCGCAAGTGGGGCCAGCCTTCCTGCGATCTTTTTGCGTCTCCAATGAACGCCAAATGCAGGAGCTACTTTGCCCTATTACCCCCTCCAGGGGAAGTCTCCAGGGACGCGCTGGTACACGATTGGCCCCCGGGTCTCCTGTACGCTTTTCCTCCCTTTCCCCTAATTGCAAAGTTTCTGCAGAAAGCCAACAACCTTCAAAGGACGATAATCCTCATTGCCCCATTCTGGCCTCGTCAAATTTGGTTCCCCTTTCTATTGCAACACCGCATTCGAGGACCTTGGATTCTGGACCCAGAGCCAGATCTACAGACTCACTCGTCAGGAGTTCCTCATCCATCTCTCGAATCCCTCCATCTAGCAGCTTGGCTGCTCCGCTTCCCTTTCTAGCCAGGTCTGATTCTCTTACACCGGCAGTTCAGAATATTTTAGTGGCTTCTCATAAAGCTTCCACTACAAAGACCTACACCAGTAAATGGAAGCGTTTCGTCTGCTGGGTGAATTCACATCATTTGGACCCTGTTATAGCTCCGTTAAACAAGATCTTGGAGTTTTTAGCAGAATTGTTCCATGAAGGAGCTTCTCCTGCCACCTTAAGGGTGCAATTGGCTGCCATTTCCAACTTTCATGTGGAAGAATGTGGGGCAACTGTTATGGCTCACAGACTTTGTAAGGCCTTTTTAAAAGGATCTTTTCATATTAGACCACCAGTTAGATCTCCTACATCACCTTGGAATCTGAACCTCTTACTTTCTAAATTGATGCTGCCCCCTTTTGAGCCAGCCTCAGTTTGCCCATTGAAGTTTTTATCGTGGAAGACTCTCTTCTTGGTAGCCATTACATCCGCTAGACGAGTGTCTGAGCTTCAGGCTCTTTCTATTAAACACCCTTATTTGATTTTCCACTCTGACAGAGTATCTCTTCGCACTAATCCATCCTTTCTCCCCAAAGTTTGCTCTACCAATAACATTAATCAGTCCATTGAATTACCCACCTTTTTCAAAAATCACACTAATAAGTTAGAGTATATGTTGCACAAATTGGATGTCCATAGACAACTCAGGTTTTATTTGGATAGAACAAAGGATCACAGGAAATCTTATCAACTATTTGTAGCCTTTGCTGACAGCAGGAAAGGTGTAGCGGTTACTAAACGAACTCTTTCCAAATGGCTAACTGATTGTATTATATACGTTTATGAGTCTTCTAATCAAACCTTATCTGTCAAACCTAAAGGACATTCTACAAGATCAGTGTCTACATCCTTGGCTCACGCAGCTCGCCTACCATTAGACACTATTTGTGCAGCTGCTACTTGGGCTAAACTGCATACATTCATCTCTCATTACAAAGTGGACAGGGTTTCTAGGGATAGGGCAACCTTTGGTTCCACTGTGCTCAAGAACGTTCTCCCGTGAGTTCCTCAGGAACGTGGAGCTAGGGACGCTACCCATGTGTAAGAACAAACGGCGAGATTGAACACTCTCACATATAGAAGTTATGTCCTTACCATAACGTTCCATGTGGAGTGTTCATCTCGCCTTTGTTCTTACATTCCCACCCTCCCACCCTCAGGAAGAACGTTCAATTTGGTGCCTGGTCTGGAGTATTCTCCTTCTGCATTTGCAGTGGTTGTATTTATATGATGCACATGTGTATATATATATATATATATATATATATATATATATATATATATATATATAGATGATTCTTGATTGTGTAAATTTTGGTATGAGTGTGCTCTCTCTCTGGCTGCTGGTTTGCTTGCAAACTAGATCTGAGGTAAAGGCAGAGGGGGGATTGTGGGTATTAGGTGATCTCGAGCTTCTTCTCGATGCAGAGCTTGCAAGCGGCCGACACGGAGCCGAGGATCGGCTCCGAACCCATGTGTAAGAACAAAGGCGAGATGAACACTCCACATGGAACGTTATGGTAAGGACATAACCTCTATTTAACTGTAAACTGCTTTTTCATACTGAGAGTTGTATTTTCTGTTTGTGAGTGCTCTATCCGAGCTTTTCTGTGCATTTTTGATAATTGTCTGTTTACAGTTAAAAGCATTCTCTAGAGTCTGCTCCTTGATCTGTTTAAAACTTTCATTTAGTGGCTACAGCTAGGAAATGTAATTTTTCCCACCCACCCTCTGTAGTGTTGTGTGTTCTTATACTTGGTGGCTTTGCAGTTGCCCGCCCATACTGTATATTTGATCTGTGACACTCCTCCCAGTCTAGTGTCATTAGTTCACTCAATGTAATAGAGAACATTTGTGAAGGCCAACCCACTCAGATAATTAAAGTTGAATTGACTTCTGTTCCAGCTTTCTCCATTTCCACTTTACTGGGAAAAAAAATTCTAAGCTTGCTTCCCCCTTTCCTGTGGCAGGTCTTGTCCAGATGCGGATTTGCTGTGTCCAGGACTGTTTGTGAGCTCCTAAGTCCGTCCCCCCACTTAACTGGGGTTAAACTATTCCTGGCGCCATAAAGTCTGTTCTTCAAAATTTCCCTTGCAACTAGCCAGCTTTTTAGTTTTAGCACTAAAATCTGTTTCTTTGAGCTCAGCACTTGTTCAGAACTCATTGTAAGCACTGAAGTTACAAATTACTACAGCACTCGACTTTCCTCACTTGTCTAGAGGAAAACAGTTTTTAGTACTTATTAAATAAGCACCTATTGAGGCATGCCTAAAGGTAGGCTCCTGGTGTTTTCTCCTGTCTACCTGATGAATCTGGACATTCTGGGACAATGCAGCAATTGCCTCATGTACACACAACCCCAGCAATTGCCTCATGTACACACAACCCTCTCCTCCTACCACCCAACACTACAACCTGTGAGAGATGCACTTGTATAGCCAAACTGGAAGCAAAGCTCTCTTCACCAAAGACTGGCCAAGACAGTCAAGAGGAGAAGGTAAACACTTGCACCGCACCACACTCATCACATAGTTCCTCAAAACCTACACCACCAAAACACACACGCAGAAGCACAAAACACACACCTATATTCACGGAGGCTCTCAAACAGAGACCTCCAAAGCAGAAATGCAAGCAACCTCCACCCCCCAACACAACCCAAATGACACATAGCTCACATACTCAGTGTGCTACTCAACTACAGCCCATAAGGCATAACGTACCCAACACTGTAGTCATAGGTGACTCTATAAAAAAGGTAAAATACACGACCAAAACACCAAAAAGCTCACCAGGATCTCTGTAGCTCGAGCGAGCAATGTCAGGAGCTAACTACACCCTTTGTGTAGGATTGTGACAAAAGTAACCAAAGTACAATAAGTGTACCAAGCAGGTATTCACCTCGAACCATGTTGTTAATAATCCACTCTTAGTTCTTTTTTAAAAAACACAGGTTTAATACGATCCCAGCCTAAAGGCACAGTTGACACAGTTTGATCAATCACAGGTTGAGCGCTTTCATCCACAAGAAGTAGACTTCTTCAGAACCAATGATTTCAAACTACCAAATGCTTTTATGATAGATTTGGCACCAAAAATTCAATTAATCAATCAATTCATGTAAAAATCAGTCCGTTTTCCTTTTAAAAAAAAACACACTACTTGAATAGGTTATCCTGAAAGCTCACTTGTATGCAAATGTATCATGTAAAAATACCTATTGTAGTAAATGTATACAAATAACTATAATACTTTACACTAATACATTACAAAACATTTGATACATTATAAAAACTTTGAAAAACCTTTTTAAGGAACACAGCAATACTTTAAAAAATAGCCATACTTTAAAAAAATACCATATAAACATAATGTTGCTTCCTATATGTTTCTTAATGTTGCACTAATATGCTTCATTCAACACTCTTGCACACATTAATCTATTTTACTGTTCTGATGTAATAAAGGGCTGTAAACTCCAAAAATTCTTGCACGTGCTTAAACATTTGATGTTTAATATTGATCCCTCAACCCCTGTCCAATAATAGAAAGGGTTTTATACTTATGCTGTCGTTTAGCCCTGGCCAAGATGTGGCGTCACACAAAATCTGCCATTTGGCTTCTAAGCATGACAGTCTAGCCTTCCAATTACCCCCTAGCTCACTTACCCCCACCTGGTCAATTATTTTAAAAGTGAAAGTGTGCTGGATACCTTTCTCACTAACGTGCTTGCTAAGTGCATTCTTCGTGTCCACTTTCTTAATTTTGTATAAATGCTCATAAATACGGGTTTTTAGCTTCCTTTCTGTCTTACCAATATAGTAAGCTTGACACCCTGAACAGGAAGCCAAATACACCACCCGCATGGTGTTGCAATTTCCTCTTTTACCATAACAAATAGTTTTATTACTGTTGGCCAATTTTGTAATTCTATTGGCATTAATGTACTGGCAGTATTTACACCTGCCACAAGAACTAGTGTGTTCCTCTCTACTGTTCATACCACCTTTTGTCTTTCTGTTTCCACCCTCTATAATTCTTTTTAAATTGAAAGAGGTTTTGAATACACTAACTGGATGGTCACCTAACACCCTAGCAGTATCGTCCGCACTTGAAAAAATGTCCCAATGTCTCCTTAGAATCTCTTTGACCAAATTAGAATATGGGTTGAACATTATAACACACACATTCTTGTTCTTTCTTGTACCTTCCTTTTGATGATCTTTTACAAATACAGTACTTCCCAACAACGGGAGATATTTCTCCCCCCATGATCTTATGACATATTTAGTAACATCCTCCACCATACTCTCAGGGTATCCTCTGGCCAAAAACATTCCCGCTACTACACTCATCTGATCTTCCATATCCTCTCTCACAGAGCACATTCGGGCAACCCGAATGCATTGCCCCTTGAGCACGTTTCTAAAAATGTGTGGAGGGTGACAACTATCAAATTGGATATAGTCGTTGGAAAAAGTCGATTTCCTGTAAATTTTTGATTGAAATCCTTTACTAGTGTGACTAATGAAAGTATCCAAGTATGGTATTCCTAGTTTCTCAACTTTGTAAGTGAATTTGAGAAAACTCGTTGTACTATTGATGTATGATATAAAACTAGGTATATCTTCACCAGGTCCCTTCCATACAATAAAAAGGTCGTCTAAAAAACGTACATATAAAGCTATATGCTTGTAATATATACTAGGCAGAACATAAATTTCCTCCCATTCAAGCATGACGAGATTTGCAAAAATGGGGGCACAAGAAGCCCCCATAGCCACTCCTCGAGTCTGTCTGAAATATTCTCCCTGAAATTCTATATAATTATGCGAGAGAACTAATTTCATCATGTCAAGAATTAAACAGGTTCTGTCCCATGTAAGATTGGAATGTTTCCTCAAACTATTTTCAAAGTATTCTAATCCCGTTGTATTGGGGATACATGCAAACAATTCCTTAACATCTATGGTCAAAAAAATAGCTTCCGGTGACCATATGTCAGGTTTCAACTTGCTCAAAAAGTCCCATGAGTCCTTTGTTAAATGTGGGACGTTATGGTATACATGTTTGCACCAATGGTCTATGGCGACTCCAATGTTAAATGTCTTTGATTTTGAACCGGATATGATAGGCCTAAAGGGGGGGTTTTCTATGTTTTTATGTATTTTGGGTATACCAACAATTTTGGACATCACTGGATGCTCTGTCCTAATAAAGTCATATTCATCGTTCATAATACGATTATCCAGCAAAAACTCCTCAATAATCAAATCGATTCTGTGATATCCTATGTTTATCTGGTTGATGGATGTCACCTCATAATTCCCAGAATTAAATAGGATATCCTGAATGGCTTTATAGTAAACGCTGGTATCATATATCACTAAACCACCCCCTTTATCCGGTTTCATTATCCTTATTTCTCCGTTCGCAACCACATGGTCCAAGCATAATCTCTCACCCTTCGTAAGATTATCTATAAAAAGTGTATCATACCATGGGTCTCTCCGTACTTTTCCATATAAATTGTAAATATCCTTACATACCATACGTTCATAATTGTTTACCTGCACGTTAGTCACTGGAATGTATGCACTTTTCCTAACTAGTTTTTTTGGTGACCCTTCACTTTTGACATTGTTAAACTGAAGTGCTAGCTGCAATCTACGACAATACAACTTCACTTCTTTAATAACATCAAATAAATTTAATCTAGCTGTGGGTATGAACTTCATTCCCTTGCTAAACAAAGAGAAGAATTCCTGCGTAATGTATACCTCGGTAAAATTGTATACTTTAAACCCTAAAAAAGAATGGATAGCTACTTTACTGCCAGTACTTGCCTCAGTGACAGAGGTTTCCTTGTAGTTCATATCTAATTCATTGATTGTTGAATTCACTATAGTCACTGGGTCACACACTTCCACTTTCTCTGAGGGTGCTACCCTTTTAATGTCTATCTTCTTCTGTGATAAATGGGTGCTTGGTGAAACCTTCCCCCTTGAAAATTTTCATCCTCATCCCTTTTTCTGTTGTTCCTACCCCTATAATTCCCATGCTGTATCTCATTGGTGTTAATCCTACTATGCTTGTTCCGTGGCCAAATGTAAGCCCTTTGCACTTTATATGCCTCCAAGTCTCTTTCTAGTTTGTCCAATTTCCTATTGTATATATCGTAAGCCTTGGTTTTTGCCACCCTAAACTGTTTATCAAAAAGTTCTTGCCAAGAGGGAAAATCATGTTCCTGGGTAATCTCATTATATAGCTGTTCTATTTCTACCATCAAGCTTCCTATTTTTTCATCGTTGAATTTCATAAGTAGCTTGATGAATTCGAAACCAAAAAAATCGAACAAGCTGTTAAATTCATTCTGCACTGAATCAGTGGACTGTATCCCTAAGGGCAACTTAAAAAATCTAAGCCCCTTAGGCACAATCTTTAAATTTAAACATTTTTCTAAATATCCGTTATCAATTTTTACCCCCTTGATGTTAATCAATTTTTTACCCAGTAAGTATATTTTAGATTTTATAGTACTGTTTACATATTTGACATTTCCATCATCCATTTCAACATTTTTTAAATGATTATGCCCAAAGTTATAGTCAGCATTAAGAAAACTATTCATTGCATCATTTGAATAATGTCTATTGTTTTTATTGTTCGTATGATTGTGATATAAATTGCCCTTGCTCCTTGGTAAATGCATATCTCCTTTAACACAAGGACTAGAGCTTATATTATTTGTCACAGTACCTTTATAATGGTCAGTGTTAGTCCTGACCGTTGCGGAATAAGTTCTCATCGTTGCCCGCTGTTTGGGCTTAGCTCCCATACGGTGAGTCTCTTCCTGTGAATGGAAGAGACTAAAATCGAAAGTAAATTCCGCATCATTCAACACAAACTTATCAATCTCATTAGAGTTCAAGTTCAAATCAGCGTGCAGCGTGTCCGCTAAGTTACAAACCACCTGCCCATTCGGAATGCTCAACTCACTGTTGTCAGCATCGATATTAGAATTCAAGTCAATAGATGTAGCTCCAACAAGATTAGGTTTAACAGTACGAAGTGTACCAGATGGTAATCGTTGACTCTTGGGAGCCACTTCCACGTTAGCTGCCTCAGTCACAGGTCTCGAAAGTGTAGCTACTAACTGTAGCAGTTTGTTGACATCATCCTTCAGCGACAGCACCTCTGCACGTAGCTCCGTAAACTCTGCTCTGCTCATATAGGAAGCAACATTATGTTTATATGGTATTTTTTTAAAGTATGGCTATTTTTTAAAGTATTGCTGTGTTCCTTAAAAAGGTTTTTCAAAGTTTTTATAATGTATCAAATGTTTTGTAATGTATTAGTGTAAAGTATTATAGTTATTTGTATACATTTACTACAATAGGTATTTTTACATGATACATTTGCATACAAGTGAGCTTTCAGGATAACCTATTCAAGTAGTGTGTTTTTTTTTAAAAGGAAAACGGACTGATTTTTACATGAATTGATTGATTAATTGAATTTTTGGCGCCAAATCTATCATAAAAGCATTTGGTAGTTTGAAATCATTGGTTCTGAAGAAGTCTACTTCTTGTGGATGAAAGCGCTCAACCTGTGATTGATCAAACTGTGTCAACTGTGCCTTTAGGCTGGGATCGTATTAAACTTGTGTTTAAAAAGAACTAAGAGTGGATTATTAGCAACCTGGTTCGAGGTGAATACCTGCATGGTACGCTTTTTGTACTTTGGTTACTTTTGTCACAATCCTACACAAAGGGTGTAGTTAGCTCCTGACATTGCTCGCTCGAGCTACAGAGATCCTGGTGAGCTTTTTGGTGTTTTGGTCGTGTATTTTACCTTTTTTCTTGAGTCGTGTTCCTTATGGCTTGCCTGGGGTCCCCGTCTGCTTCATTGAGCAGAGCAGAGTTTACGGAGCTACGTGCAGAGGTGCTGTCGCTGAAGGATGATGTCAACAAACTGCTACAGTTAGTAGCTACACTTTCGAGACCTGTGACTGAGGCAGCTAACGTGGAAGTGGCTCCCAAGAGTCAACGATTACCATCTGGTACACTTCGTACTGTTAAACCTAATCTTGTTGGAGCTACATCTATTGACTTGAATTCTAATATCGATGCTGACAACAGTGAGTTGAGCATTCCGAATGGGCAGGTGGTTTGTAACTTAGCGGACACGCTGCACGCTGATTTGAACTTGAACTCTAATGAGATTGATAAGTTTGTGTTGAATGATGCGGAATTTACTTTCGATTTTAGTCTCTTCCATTCACAGGAAGAGACTCACCGTATGGGAGCTAAGCCCAAACAGCGGGCAACGATGAGAACTTATTCCATAGCGGTCAGGACTAACACTGACCATTATAAAGGTACTGTGACAAATAATATAAGCTCTAGTCCTTGTGTTAAAGGAGATATGCATTTACCAAGGAGCAAGGGCAATTTATATCACAATCATACGAACAATAAAAACAATAGACATTATTCAAATGATGCAATGAATAGTTTTCTTAATGCTGACTATAACTTTGGGCATAATCATTTAAAAAATGTTGAAATGGATGATGGAAATGTCAAATATGTAAACAGTACTATAAAATCTAAAATATACTTACTGGGTAAAAAATTGATTAACATCAAGGGGGTAAAAATTGATAACGGATATTTAGAAAAATGTTTAAATTTAAAGATTGTGCCTAAGGGGCTTAGATTTTTTAAGTTGCCCTTAGGGATACAGTCCACTGATTCAGTGCAGAATGAATTTAATAGCTTGTTCGATTTTTTTGGTTTTGAATTCATCAAGCTACTTATGAAATTCAATGATGAAAAAATAGGAAGCTTGATGGTAGAAATAGAACAGCTATATAATGAGATTACCCAGGAACATGATTTTCCCTCTTGGCAAGAACTTTTTGATAAACAGTTTAGGGTGGCAAAAACCAAGGCTTACGATATATATAATAGGAAATTGGACAAACTAGAAAGAGACTTGGAGGCATATAAAGTGCAAAGGGCTTACATTTGGCCACGGAACAAGCATAGTAGGATTAACACCAATGAGATACAGCATGGGAATTATAGGGGTAGGAACAACAGAAAAAGGGATGAGGATGAAAATTTTCAAGGGGGAAGGTTTCACCAAGCACCCATTTATCACAGAAGAAGATAGACATTAAAAGGGTAGCACCCTCAGAGAAAGTGGAAGTGTGTGACCCAGTGACTATAGTGAATTCAACAATCAATGAATTAGATATGAACTACAAGGAAACCTCTGTCACTGAGGCAAGTACTGGCAGTAAAGTAGCTATCCATTCTTTTTTAGGGTTTAAAGTATACAATTTTACCGAGGTATACATTACGCAGGAATTCTTCTCTTTGTTTAGCAAGGGAATGAAGTTCATACCCACAGCTAGATTAAATTTATTTGATGTTATTAAAGAAGTGAAGTTGTATTGTCGTAGATTGCAGCTAGCACTTCAGTTTAACAATGTCAAAAGTGAAGGGTCACCAAAAAAACTAGTTAGGAAAAGTGCATACATTCCAGTGACTAACGTGCAGGTAAACAATTATGAACGTATGGTATGTAAGGATATTTACAATTTATATGGAAAAGTACGGAGAGACCCATGGTATGATACACTTTTTATAGATAATCTTACGAAGGGTGAGAGATTATGCTTGGACCATGTGGTTGCGAACGGAGAAATAAGGATAATGAAACCGGATAAAGGGGGTGGTTTAGTGATATATGATACCAGCATTTACTATAAAGCCATTCAGGATATCCTATTTAATTCTGGGAATTATGAGGTGACATCCATCAACCAGATAAACATAGGATATCACAGAATCGATTTGATTATTGAGGAGTTTTTGCTGGATAATCGTATTACGAACGATGAATATGACTTTATTAGGACAGAGCATCCAGTGATGTCCAAAATTGTTGGTATACCCAAAATACATAAAAACTTAGAAAACCCCCCCTTTAGGCCTATCATATCCGGTTCAAAATCAAAGACATTTAACATTGGAGTCGCCATAGACCATTGGTGCAAACATGTATACCATAACGTCCCACATTTAACAAAGGACTCATGGGACTTTTTGAGCAAGTTGAAACCTGACATATGGTCACCGGAAGCTATTTTTTTGACCATAGATGTTAAGGAATTGTTTGCATGTATCCCCAATACAACGGGATTAGAATACTTTGAAAATAGTTTGAGGAAACATTCCAATCTTACATGGGACAGAACCTGTTTAATTCTTGACATGATGAAATTAGTTCTCTCGCATAATTATATAGAATTTCAGGGAGAATATTTCAGACAGACTCGAGGAGTGGCTATGGGGGCTTCTTGTGCCCCCATTTTTGCAAATCTCGTCATGCTTGAATGGGAGGAAATTTATGTTCTGCCTAGTATATATTACAAGCATATAGCTTTATATGTGCGTTTTTAGACGACCTTTTATTGTATGGAAGGGACCTGGTGAAGATATACCTAGTTTTATATCATACATCAATAGTACAACGAGTTTTCTCAAATTCACTTACAAAGTTGAGAAACTAGGAATACCATACTTGGATACTTTCATTAGTCACACTAGTAAAGGATTTCAATCAAAAATTTACAGGAAATCGACTTTTTCCAACGACTATATCCAATTTGATAGTTGTCACCCTCCACACATTTTAGAAAGCGTGCTCAAGGGCAATTCATTGTTGCCGAATGTGCTCTGTGAGAGAGGATATGGAAGATCAGATGAGTGTAGTAGCGGGAATGTTTTTGGCCAGAGGATACCCTGAGAGTATGGTGGAGGATGTTACTAAATATGTCATAAGATCATGGGGGGAGAAATATCTCCCGTTGTTGGGAAGTACTGTATTTGTAAAAGATCATCAAAAGGAAGGTACAAGAAAGAACAAGAATGTGTGTGTTATAATGTTCAACCCATATTCTAATTTGGTCAAAGAGATTCTAAGGAGACATTGGGACATTTTTTCAAGTGCGGACGATACTGCTAGGGTGTTAGGTGACCATCCAGTTAGTGTATTCAAAACCTCTTTCAATTTAAAAAGAATTTTAGAGGGTGGAAACAGAAAGAAAAAAGGTGGTATGAACAGTAGAGAGGAACACACTAGTTCTTGTGGCAGGTGTAAATACTGCCAGTACATTAATGCCAATAGAATTACAAAATTGGCCAACAGTAATAAAACTATTTGTTATGGTAAAAGAGGAAATTGCAACACCATGCGGGTGGTGTATTTGGCTTCCTGTTCAGGGTGTCAAGCTTACTATATTGGTAAGACAGAAAGGAAGCTAAAAACCCGTATTTATGAGCATTTATACAAAATTAAGAAAGTGGACACGAAGAATGCACTTAGCAAGCACGTTAGTGAGAAAGGTATCCAGCACACTTTCACTTTTAAAATAATTGACCAGGTGGGGGTAAGTGAGCTAGGGGTAATTGGAAGGCTAGACTGTCATGCTTAGAAGCCAAATGGCAGATTTTGTGTGACGCCACATCTTGGCCAGGGCTAAACGACAGCATAAGTATAAAACCCTTTCTATTATTGGACAGGGGTTGAGGGATCAATATTAAACATCAAATGTTTAAGCACGTGCAAGAATTTTTGGAGTTTACAGCCCTTTATTACATCAGAACAGTAAAATAGATTAATGTGTGCAAGAGTGTTGAATGAAGCATATTAGTGCAACATTAAGAAACATATAGGAAGCAACATTATGTTTATATGGTATTTTTTTAAAGTATGGCTATTTTTTAAAGTATTGCTGTGTTCCTTAAAAAGGTTTTTCAAAGTTTTTATAATGTATCAAATGTTTTGTAATGTATTAGTGTAAAGTATTATAGTTATTTGTATACATTTACTACAATAGGTATTTTTACATGATACATTTGCATACAAGTGAGCTTTCAGGATAACCTATTCAAGTAGTGTGTTTTTTTTTAAAAGGAAAACGGACTGATTTTTACATGAATTGATTGATTAATTGAATTTTTGGCGCCAAATCTATCATAAAAGCATTTGGTAGTTTGAAATCATTGGTTCTGAAGAAGTCTACTTCTTGTGGATGAAAGCGCTCAACCTGTGATTGATCAAACTGTGTCAACTGTGCCTTTAGGCTGGGATCGTATTAAACCTGTGTTTTTTAAAAAAGAACTAAGAGTGGATTATTAACAACCTGGTTCGAGGTGAATACCTGCTTGGTACACTTATTGTACTTTGGTTACTTTTGTCACAATCCTACACAAAGGGTGTAGTTAGCTCCTGACATTGCTCGCTCGAGCTACAGAGATCCTGGTGAGCTTTTTGGTGTTATAGGTGACTCTATAGTCAGGCACACTGACGTTCCCCTCACCAGGCTAAACAAGGAAAAAGTTGCTGTCAGCTGCCTGTCAGGTGCCAGGATCCGCCACATAACGCACGCACTCAGTTCACTCCACAACAAGTACAAATGTGACTCTGTCATTGTCCATGTTGATGTGAATGACCTGAGACGTACCTCCCTGGACTACATGAAAAGAGACATGGAGGATCTCTCCTATCTTGTAGCCCAGACAGGTATTAGCCTAGCCCTGAGTAGCATCCTGCCATCACCCAGAATGATACCACAGTACAAGGACAAAATGATTGACTTTAACAATTGGCTAAGCTTCTGGTGTCATTCTAAGGGAATCCAGTATCCGTCTCCCTGGGATGACATGATCGACAACCACGCTGCTTTACCAGAGATGGCCTGCACCTGTCGCCCTTGGGAACCCGGATACCGGCAAAGGCTCTTGCCACCCCTCTAGTGCCTTTTTTAGGCAAGGTTCAAATGACAAATTCCCCACCATAACAGGTACAAGCAAGCAAAATCTGTGGGTAATGCTACTCAATGTTAGAATTCTATACCTCAAAATGCATTCACTCGAGGCACTCCTTAAAATGGAGAATACTGACATCTGTGCAATGACAGAGACCTGGTTCAAAGCTCCAGAGAGCACCCCTGCATTACTAGGCTATAATTCATACCACACCTTTCGACCGCCAAACCCGGACCGAAACACTAAAGGTGGAGTTGTGTCCATATTCATTAAGGATATCCACACCACCAAGCTAGTAGCTCAGCATAATACATCCGAGATTATCCAAGTTCAACTAACTCTGGGCAAAACCGCAATCCAGATTGTAGCTTGCTACAGACACCCCCCACCATGCCCCAGGATTCCCACTTCTATTTTCTTGATACACTGGAAAATATTAAGGTACAACCCAACACTCTAATAATGGGTGATTTCAACTACCCTACCATTAACTGGGAAAACTACTCATGTACCAACTCTTTTGCTCAACGTTTCTGGAAATCATCAATTCCAATGCTTTGGATCAACTCATCCACACCCCCACCAAGGGGCAGCAATATCCTAGACCTGGTCATCACCAACATGGGTTCCACACCAGAGGTCAGCTCCTTGTTGGTCAGATCCAACCACAAACTATTACCCTGGACATCCACATCCTGCTCCCACCCCCCATTAGGAAAACGATCATAAAAATATTTCTCCAAAGCCGACTTCACGCTTCTTAAGACAGAAGTGGCAAACTTCACGACACCCATGCAGATGGACAATAGAGGTACGACTGCTGAATCCTACACAAATTCACTTTATAAGCTCTTACATGAGTGCATGGATCGTGCTATCCCTAACAGAACCAAGATGCTATCCTCTAAAAAAGGAAGCTAATCTGGTGGTCTTCTGCCGTAAACAAACTCTACAACAGAAGAAAGAAACTTTTGCAAAAAAGAGTAAAATCCCGCGATTGGAGGAACTCCCTGGTCAGCCTCAGTAAGAAGCTGAGATCCCTCATAAAATCCTCCAAAGCTAGTTATGAAAACAAAATTGCCACTGATTCTAAAGACAACCACAAAGCATTCTATAGCTATATCAAGAATCTCAATGGCAACACTCAGATCTGCTCTGAGTTACAGCACAATGACACTAAATATACAGAACCAACTGATATTGCCAGCATCCTGGCAGATAGGTTCACTGCTAACTTTACCCCCTCTCACCCCCTAAAGGGCCCATCTTTATACTGGAAGAATGCAAAGTTCCTGTAATCACGGCTGCACAGGTAAAAACCTCACTCTCCAAAGCCAAGAACACATCATCCATGGGACCTGACAACATCCCAGGCTGCCTTCTGCATGAACTACAGAATGAACTGGGACCCCACCTAAGTACCATGTTCAATCATAGCCTCACATCAGGCTTTGTGCCCATTGAATGGCGCACCGGGACAGTTATCCCACTCCACAAAGAGGGGGGCCACAACAGACCCCGGGATCTACCCCCCATTAGCCTGACAAGCCTGGTCTGCAAGGTCATGGAACGTATCATCATGGAACTCATAAACAAAGACATTAGAGATCTCCAAACTCTGGACCCCACACAGTTTGGTTTTGTAAAAGACAGATAATGTCTCCTAAACCTGATAGACTTCCTTGAAGTAGTCACCAATCCATAGATGAGGGTAAGTTGGTTCACACAGCCTATCTAGATCTCGCCAAGGCATTTGACACCATCCCCCACTCTGGAATTATAGATATAGGGATTGGTATAAATCCCTATGTCACAAGATGGGTTGCCAACTGGCTTACTGACAGAACCCACACTGTGAAAGTAGCAGACTCCAAATCAGACTTCAGACCAGTGACAAGTGGAGTACCACAGGGATGTTCATCGTTTTTCATTGCTGCAGTCATTACACTTGGGTTATCCTGCCGTCAGGCTGCCCCGCAGTCGGCCAGAGTTCCAAAGTCTTGGTCTGGCGTCGATTGCTGTCGCCTCCTCCCTGACATCAGTGCGTCAGGGGTATATAAGAAGCAGCCGACGCCATTTTCTTCAGTCTTTCTTGCCACGCGGTGCCCGAAGCAAAAGCAGTTCGCAAGTGCCAGTCGGCCGACTCCTGAGATATCAAATTCAATTTTCAGAACCGAAGTCTTCAATAAAGCTAAGTACCCCGTTAGGGAAACTTTTTCTTGCCTCAGACCGATGTCAGTAAAAGTTAATAATTGTATTTCTTGTGGGAAGCAAATACCTCATAAGGATTTTCATTCGTACTGTATTCCATGCCTAGGCCCAGATCATGACGTCACTAGTTGTCGGTTTTGTGCTAGATTTAACAAACGCACTATTAAACGTCGGTTTGATTTTGCTCGCCATTACTTTGGCCGAAGGTTTAATTATACCATGCCGTCGGAACAACCGATGAGCAGAATTCACAAAAAACGCAAAGATAAGGATAAGGACAGGCATCCGAGGCCCAAAACTAATGAAGAAGCCTCTTCTAGGCCAGTCGCCAGTTCGCCGGTTCTCAGTGAGGTGCTTTCGCAGCCCCTGACACCCGCTACCTCAGAGCCACAGGCTGCGACCGACTCCCACGTGGAGGTGCTAGGCCTCTGGATACTCAAGGTTTTGGGGCTACGGAGACTAACCCTTCAGATGGGTCCGGAGCCGCTGAGCAGGCATCTGCTTCTTAGGGTGTTTTCAGACCTTCGCAACTTACCATTGCAACTATAGCCAAGTCTAAAACTCCATTAAAGACAAAGAAGCAAGTACAGCATTCACCTGGACAGGCCTCCATGCCTAAAAAGCAGATGCTCAAAATGGCCGAAGACTTAATTACTCTGATCAGGGGTTACTATCCCCCTCCTGAGAAAAGGCCTAGGGCAGGATACAGACTATGATTCCTCTGACCAGGTTTCTGTATATTCTGATTCCTCTTCAGACCAGGGATACTCTTTACCCCCCTATGAGGACTCTGATGCTGAAGAATCAATTCCTTCAGCCTCTCCTCCTGAGGATTACTCTTTTGGGCAAACTTTACATACCATGAGGGAGCATTTCCATTGGGAGGGCCAGGATTACTCAGAATCCAAGAAAAGGCTCAGAGACTTTCTTTTATTGCCTCAGCACAGGCCCCTTGCTATTCTGCCAGTGTTGGATATTGTGGATGATGTGTTCTCTGAATCCAGTTAAATCCTAATTCTTTACCCCCAGACAGGTACTACAGAGTCCCTGACTCTCACAAATTTCTTTATAAAAACCCTGTTGCTGACCCAGAAACTATTTCCCAGGGTCCCAAAGGGGTAAAGGCTTCCACGTCTAAAAATCCATTTCCCTCTGACAGGGATTCTAGAGCATTAGACAGATGGGGGAAGAAAGTTTACACCTCTGCAACTTTAGCAGTGAGGGCTTTAAATTGCCAGTTTCACGTGCTTAAATATCAACAATATTTACTGTCTCAGTTAAAACAGAAAATGAGTGCAAGTGCAGAACCGGATTATAAGGAAATGCAGGATTTATTGCATGCAGCTGAACAAGTGGGAAAGCATACTTTGCAGTGTGGTTTTGATTCATTAGAAGCTTCTTGTAGAGCAGCAGTTACAGGATCTGTGATTCGAAGGCATGCTTGGTTAAAAGAACAAAGTTTACCAGATCATGTTAAGGCAAAATTATTGGATGCTCCTTTACAGCAAGATATTTTATTTGGTGTTAAGGCAAAAGAGGTATTAAAGAAAATGGAGGATAAGGCAAAATCTATGCTAACAGTGAAGGATTTCTTACAGGTGCAGCCACCTCGATTTAGCAGGAATTGGCCTACAAAAATTTGGTCCTTTCCAGTGTCAGACAGGCCACAAAGAGGCAGATACAGACGCCCAAGAGGCAGATCTCAGCCCCAAGGCTCTTACAGACCACGACAGTGGGTTGCTTCAACCCCAAAAGGAGGTGAGGACAAGTCAAAACCTTACAGGAAACAGTCCCAATGACTTCCCCCTTCCAATGCCAAGCTCTTCCCTTTTGGAAGCTCCCTAAGGAAACTAGCACTTTTTTCACAAAATTGGCAAGCAGTCACCCAAGACAAATGGGTGCTGAATATTGTGTCTCAAGGTTACAGGTTCCACTTTCACACTTTACCAATGCTAAAAGGAATGCCCGACCTGCCACAAAATCAATGGGCAGAGGCACAAAAACAAATTACAGCCCTCATGGACATGAGAGCTATTCTAAAAGTGCCACAGCAGGAACAAGGACAAGAATTTTACTCAAGACTCTTCCTGGTCCCCAGAAAGGACAAAGCCTGGAGACCTATACTAGACCTTTCTACTCTAAATACTTACCTGGATGTTCCGAAATTCAAAATGTTGACACTACAGCAGCTCCTTCCCATGTTGGGCAAGAAAGCTTGGCTTGTTACTTTGGACCTCAAAGAGGCATACCTGCATGTCCCTATCAGACAAAATTGCAGAAGATACCTCGGATTAATAGCTGGTTCAATGCACTACCAATTCTCTGCACTGCTCTTTGGCTTATCTACTGTGCCCAGGGTTTTCACAAAGTGCCTGGCACCAGTAATTGCATTTTGCAGACAAAAAGGAATTCAGATATATCCATACCTGGACGACTGCCTGATTCAAGCAGAGAGCAAGGACATTCTTCTAAAGCATCTGGCGTTTGTAAAAAGGTTGTTAATTTGCCTAGGGTACACAGTAAACTAAAAGAAGTCAGAACTAGTGCCCTCACAAGAGATAATATTCCTGGGTGCCAGCTTTAATACAACGGCCCAGATGGCTTATCTCATGCCAGACAAACAAGGACAACTGACTCAGTATTTTCAATTGATGGCAACAAAGTCCCAACTCCATGCAAGAAAAATTCTGCAGGCCTTGGGATTCATGGCATCTTGCATACTACTAATTCCATATGCCAGACTGCATATAGGTTCATAGGTTCATACTAGGCTATCTGCCCTAGGGCATTTATAAGCCTATCCAGAGTGTGTTTGGCTTTCGCTACCCATTTTAAATTAATTTTGCTATGCCCTTTTTCGAGGTTAGTATACTGTGCCTCTGTCTAACAGTGACACAGAAGCGATACCCGGGGTAAACCTACGATCTCCCATCCACTCATCAAGATTCCTCTTGAAGAAATTCAATGAGGGACTCTGCCTAACCTGGACTGGGAATGCCTAACCTGGACTGGGATTTTATTCCAAAGTGAAGGGAGCCTCTGGGTTATGAATCTGTCCCTCCAGCATGTCCTATTTATTTCAGTGCTGAGGTTCAAGTCTCTCGAGCGCGTAGCTCGATGGGATTTGGATTTTCTGAGGTGCAGCATGTCCATTAATTCCGGGTTGGACATGGCTTTATACGTCAGGCACAGATTGCCTCTGAGCAGGTGGTATGCCACTGAGTAGAGCTGGAGTTTCTTTAACCGGGCAGCATATGGCATCTGTTTGAGCCCTTTGATCCTCTTGGTGAGGTACTTTTGGGGTCTTTCCAGTTGCAGGTGTCTGGTAAGGTACATCCCAAAAGGGGCATTGTACTCAATTATGGGCGTGATGAGGGATGAGTAAAGAGGCACGATGACCTCCCTGATCTAGATGTGAATCCCTTCATGATTAGGTGGGCTATATAAAATGTTTTTCTAACCATTTTGGCCACGTGGTTGTCAAATGAGAGATTGCTATCAACTTGGGTCCCCAGGTCCCTAATTACTTCTTCTGTACTTAATGGATTACCACCTATGTGGTAATTTGTGGGCACTTTGTTTTTGCCAAAGGGGATGACTGTACACTTTTTGGCGTTTAGCTTGAGGCCATGGCTCTGGCACCAGTTGTCTGTTTCTATGAGGCCCTTTTGGAGGATGCTTGTGTCGGCTGGAGAGTCAATTATGGCGCCCAGTTTGCAGTCATCTGCGAACTTGGTCAGCCACAGTCCTTCCATGTTGGCCTGTACCTCTGAGAAATATATACCAAACAAGAGAGGTCCCAGGACTGAGTCTTGTGGGACGCCACTTGTAACTGGTTTGGAGTCTGACATGGCTCCAGCAATTCTGACCATGTGTGTTCTGTCCTTGAGCCAGTTTGCAACCCATCTAGTGACATAAGGGTTTATATTTAAGCTGGTGAGCTTATCTATAATGCCTGAGTGGGGTATTGTATCAAAGGCTTTTGCGAGGTCCAGGTAGGCTGTGTGGACCACCTTCCCCTCGTCAATGGCCTTGGTGACTGTTTCAAAGAAATCGACCAGGTTTAAGAGGCAGGATCTGCCCTTAAAGCCGAACTGGGTAGGATCCAGTGTCTGTAGGTCCCCAATATCTTTATTTATGAGGTCCATGATGATCCTTTCCATAGCTTTGCAGACCAAGCTAGTCAGGCTTATTGGGCGATAGTTTCCAGGATCCGTTGAGGCACCACCTTTGTGGAGAGGGACCACTGTTGCTGTACGCCACTCTTTGGGTACATATCCTGTAGTAAGGCTGAGATTGAACAGTAGTTTTATGTTTGGGTTTAGTTCTTCTTGGAGTTCATGTAGGACACAGCCCGGGACACCGTCTGGTCCCATTGATGCTGTGTTTTTTGCTTTGGAGAGGGCGGCTCGTACCTGAGCATCTGAGATGTCAGGGGGGCAGCACTCTGCTGGGATAGATATTTGCCCTTTTGGTGGGGGGGGGGAGTTTGCACTGAACCTGTCAGCTAGGATGTTGGCAATGTGTCTGTGGGTTCAATGTATTTTTTGTCATTTTGGAGTAATTCTGAGCATATCTGGGAATTCCCACCCAGGTTCCTAACATAACTAAAGAAAGCCTTGTGATTATCCTTAGTGTCCTGCGCAATTCTTCTCTCGAAGCTGGCCTTAGACGATTTTATGAGTGCCCGTAGTTTTTGCTAATACTGATCAGAGATGCCTTCCCTTTTTGGGATTTTGTTCTATCATGTAGTAGCTTCCTCTTTCTATTGTATAGTTTGTTTATGGCTGGGGTCCACCAGACAGGACGTCTGCCTTTGGAGGATTGGGTCTTGGTTTTATTTGGGATTGCATGATCCATGCATTCCTGAAGGTGTTCATAGAATGCATTTATAAAGGATTCTGCGGTCTGGGCCGTATTTTCCACAGGCTCGGGGGCTTTGAAGGATTCCACCTCGGTTTTGAGGAGTGTGAAATTTGCTTTAGAGAAGTTTTTCACTGTGGTTTTCTGGGCAGGGGGTGGGGTCGGGATGTGAATATCCAGTGAGATTAGTTTATGGTCTGATCTTACCAGTGAGGGATACACTTCTGGTCTGGAGCATAGAGTCCCCATGTTGGTGATGATCAGGTCCAGTATGTTTTCCCCTCTTGTGGGAGTGGTAACAAGTTGTTCCATAGCATTTGAGTTTATAAATTCTAGGAACCTTTGGGCTAGGGTGTTGGAGCTAGAGTAATGCTCCCAGTCTGTGTTTGGGTAGTTGAAGTCGCCCAATATAATGGTGTTTGGAGAGACCTTCATATTTTCCAGTGTTCTCAGGAAGGCCGAGTGGGGTTCCTGGGTTTGGGAGGGTGGTCTGTAGCAGGCTATAAACTGGAAGGCAGTTTTACCCACTGTTAGTTGCACATGGATAGTCTCTGATGCTTCGTGCTGTGCCACCAACCTGGAGGTGTGGGTATTTTTGGCAATATTGATACTCCCCCTCCTTTTGTGGTTCGGTCCAAGTTTTGGGGACGAAAAGCATGGTATGAGGTATAACCTGGTAGTGCTGGGGTGCTCTCAGGAGCCTTGAACCAGGTTTCTGTTACTGCACAGATATCGATGTTCTCCATGCTAAGGAGAGTTTCGAGTGCGTGCATCTTGAGGTTTAGACTTCTGGCATTGAGTAGCATTACTCTTAGTTTCTTATCCCTTGTGATACCTATGGAGGTGGGTTTGTCTTTTGAGCCTTGCCTAAAAAAGGCACTATGGGGGAAGCAAGAGCCTTTGCCAATATCCGAAAGCCCAGGGGTGACAGGTTGAGGAAATTACAATGGTACCTAAAAAGTGTTTGGACTCAACACTCTCACAGCTTGGAAACAGTAATACCACTAATTCCCTGCCTACAACAGGAGTTTCGATGGTTGGCACAGGCATGTCACCTCAACAAGGATCAGCCTTTCACTCTTCCCACAGCCAGGCAGACTTTAACAACAGATGCTTCGGATTACGCCTGGGGAGCACACATGGCAGGAAAATGTATTCAGGGCAAATGGACCACAGACCAAATGCATCTTCACATCAATCAAAAAGAGATGTTGACTGTACAAAATGCCCTAACAGCTTTCAAGGACCTTCTGCATCCAGGACAATTATTATTAAAGACAGACAACACCACAGTAATGTGGTATATAAACAAGCAAGGGGGCACTCATTCTTGCCCGCTATGCAGACAAGCCATGACCTTGTGGAACACCGCTCTAACTTATCAAGTTCATCTGCAAGCACAATTCCTGCCAGGAAGGAAAAATACTCTGGCAGACGACTTAAGCAGAAACATCATGGATCCTCACGAGTGGAAATTAAATCCACAAGTCTTCAGCATGATTATGCAAAAATGGGGATGTTCATCGTGTTACCCTGCTGCAGTCATCACACTTGGGTTATCCTGCCATCAGGCGGTCCCGCAGTCGGCCTGAATTCCAAAGTCTTGGTCCGGCATCGGTTGCTGTCACTTCTTCCCTGACGTCAGTGCGCCAGGGGTATATAAGAGGCATCTGACGCCATTTTCTTCAGTCTTTCTTGGTGCCTGAAGCAGAAGCAGTTCGCAAGTGCCGGTTGGCCGACACCTGAGATTTTCGATTCAAATTTCAGTCCGAAGTCTTCAGTAAAGCTAAGTACCCCGTAAGGGAACCTTTTCTTGCCTCAGTCCGATGTCAGAAAAAGTTAACAATTGCATTTCTTGTGGGAAGCAAATACCTCATAAGGACTTCCATTCTTATTGTATTCCTTGCCTAGGCCCAGACCACGATGTCACAGGTTGTCGGTTTTGTGCTAGGTTTAATAAACGAACTATCAAACGCCATTTTGACTTCGCACGACATTACTTTGGTAGGAAATTTAATTATATCATGCCGTCGGAGCAGCCGACGACCGGCATGCATAAAAAACGCAAGGATAAGGACAGGCAGCCTAGAAACAAGCCAGACTCCGAGGCCTCTGCTGGGCCTGTCGCCGGTTCTCCGGTTTTCAGTGAGGCGCCTACGCAGCCCCTGACGACCGCAAAATTGGAACCCCAGACAGCTGCGGATTCTCAAGCGGAGTGTACTAGGCCGACGCAGCTATCTTCATAAGGCCCTTCCGACACAGGAGCAGAAGGAGACCCCGGTGCACTGGAAACACCTTCGGTTGCAGAAGGTGTCTTCAGACCGACTACATTCACCATTAAATTTTATGCTAAGCTTAAAACTCCTTTAAAACTAAAAAAGACTGTACATCAGTCTACAGTTCAAGGCCCCATGCCTAAGAAACAGATGCTTAAGATGGCTGAAGATTTGATTACCCTAATCAGGGGTTCCCATCCCCCTCCAGATAAAAGACCAAGACAAGAGGAGGATTATGCTTCCTCTGACCAGGTTTCTGTTTCCTCAGATTCTTCTGAGGAACAGGATTACACTTTCCCCCCTTATGAAGACTCTGATGCTGAAGACTCTATTCCCTCAGCATCTCCCCTTGAAGACTACTCCTTTGGGGAAACTTTACATACCATGAGGGAACATTTCTACTGGGAAGGCCAGGACTGCTCTGATTCTAAGAAAAGGCTCCGAGAGATCCTTTTACTACCCCAGCACAGACCACATGCTATCCCTCCAGTTTTAGATATTGTGGATGATGTTTACTTGGAGTCTAGTTTAAATCCAGACTCTCTACCCCCTGCTCCAGCCAAACCAGACAGATACTACAGAGTACCTGACTCTCACAAATTCCTTTATAAAAGCCCTGTGGCTGACCCAGAAACAATTTCCCAGGGTCCCAAGGGGGCTAAAGCTTCTATGGCTAAAAATCCTGCGCCCTCTGAAAGGGATTCCAGAGCCTTAGATGGATGGGGAAAGAAAATATACACCTCAGCAACTCTGGCTATCAGAGCATTAAATTGTCAGTTTCACATGCTGAAATATCAGCAATTCCTAATGTCTCAATTAAAACAAAAAAAGAGCACGCATACTGAACAGTCTGCATTCAAGGAAATGCAGGATCTGTTGCATGCAGCTGAACAGATGGGCAAACATACTTTACAATGTGGATTTGATTCATTGGAAGCTTCCTGAAGAACAGCTGTTACTGGGTCTGTCATACGTAGACATGCTTGGTTAAAAGAACAAACCCTACCTGATCATGTTAAAGCAAAATTATTGGATGCACCTTTACAGCAGGATGTATTTTGTGTAAAAGCAGAAGAGGTTTTAAAGAAAATGGAGGATAAGGCAAAGTCTATCCAGACGGTCAATGATTTTTTTACAGGTACAACCCCCTCGTTTCAGCAGAAATTGGCCAACAAAAAACTGGTCCTTTCCAGCTTCTGACAGATCACAGTGGCAAATACAGACATCCAAGGGGCAGAGGTCAGTCACAAGGCCCTTACTAACCTCGCCAATGGGGTACTGCTACCCAGAAAGGAGGAGAAGACAGGCCCCAAGCTAGCAGAAGACAAAACACAGTGACTCCATCCTCAAACTACCAAGCAAATCTCTCCTGGCAGCCCCCTTGGGAGGAAAGTTAGCATTTTTTGCAGACAACTGGCACATCATCACAAAAGACAAATGGGTCCTAAGCATAGTCTCACAAGGATACAGATTCCACTTTCATACCTTGCCAAGGATAAAAGGAATGCCAAACCTGCCACCAAATCAATGGGCAGAGGCACAAAAACAAATTACAGCTCTCATGGACATGAGAGCCATTCAACAGGTACCTAGACAGGAGCAAGGACAAGGATTTTACTCAAGACTCTTTCTAGTCCCAAGAAAAGACAAAGCATGGAGACCCATTCTGGATTTTTCATTTCTGAACACCTATCTGCAAGTACCAAAATCCAAGATGCTAACACTACAGCAGCTTCTTCCCATGCTGGGCAAGAATGCTTGGCTAGTAACGTTGGACCTCAAGGAGGCATACCTGCATGTCCCTATCAGACAAAATTGCAGAAGATACCTCTGCTTCATTGCAGGTTCAACGCATTATCAATTCTCTGCACTGCCCTTTGGCTTATCTACTGCGCCCAGGGTCTTCACAAAATGCCTGGCACCAGTAATTGCATACTGCAGACAAAGAGGAATTCAAATATAACCATACCTGGATGACTGCCTTATTCAAGCAGAAAGCAAGGACATTCTTTTAAAACATATGGCATTTGTCAGACACCTTCTAAGTTGCCTAGGGTATACAGTAAACGAAAAGAAATCAAAACTAGTGCCCTCACAAAACATAATATTCCTGGGTGCCAGCTTGAATACAACGACCCAGATGGCTTATCTCACGCCAGATAAGCAACAACAGCTGACTCAGTATTTCAGAATAATGGCAACAAAGACCCAACTCCCTGCAAGAAAAATTCTGCAGGCCTTGGGATTCATGGCATCTTGCATACTGTTAATACCATTTGCAAAACTGCATATGAGGAAATTACAATGGTACCTGAAAGGCGTATGGACTCAGCACAGCCACAGCTTGGAAACAATGATACCACTCATTCCCTGCCTTCAACAGTAGTTTCTATGGTGAGCAAAGGCATGTCACCTCAACAAGGGTCAGCCTTTCACCTTACCCCCAGCCAGGCAAACTATGACAATAGATGCATCGGACTATGCCTGGGGAGCACACATGGCAGGACAGTGCATTCAGGGCAAATGGACTACAAATCAATGGTATCTGCATATCAATCAAAAAAGAAATGCTAGCGGTACAGAATGCCCTAACAGCTTTCAAGGACCTCTTACACCCAGGACAACTAATAATAAAGACGGACAATACCACAGTAATGTGGTACATAAACAAGCAAGGGGGCACACACCCATACCCTCTATGCAGGCAAGCAATGACCTTGTGGAACACAGCACTGTCTTACCAGGTTCAATTACAAGCACAATTCCTGCCAGGAAAGAAAAACACATTGGCAGATTACCTAAGCTGAAACATCATGGATCCACACGAGTGGAAACTAGATCCACAAGTATTTGCAATGATAGCTCAAAAATGGGGACGCCCAGACATAGATCTGTTTGCCAGCCCCCAAAACTACCAACTTCAAAAATTTTGCACAAGGACATTCCATCCACAAGCTTGGAAAGTGGACGCCCTCTCATTCAGTTGGAAAACATTAACAGTGTATGCCTTTCCTCCACCGCCTCTTCTAGCAAAGGTACTGCTGAAAGTCAGATTAGAGAGGCCACAAATGAAACTCATTGCACCAGACTGGCCACGCCAGCATTGGTATCCGATTCTAAGGAACATGGCCCACGGCCCACCATGGATTTTACCACAAATTCCTCACCTGCTCACCCAGCGAGACAATCAGATTCTACACAGCCAGCTCAAGACTTTAAACCTGGCTGCATGGCAAATTACCTAAACAACCAGCCAACACCTCTATCCAAAGCTGTTATGGATGTCATTCTGGAGGCCAGGAGGCCCAGCACCAGGAAAACCTATTCAGACAAATGGAAAAGATTTTGCGCCTGGAACCAGGCTAAAGGCCAAAATCCCCTTGATCCAAACTTTCCTCAGATTCTACAATATTTAACTGAGATGTTGCACAAACGCCTCATCAATTTCAGCTCATTACAACACGGATCCTCCTTTATTCTCACATCCACTCGTAAGACAGTACCTCAGAGGGGCTAAGAACATAAGACCGCCCAGGAGAGCACCAACACCTACTTGGGATCTCAACTTTGTTCTGGAAAAGCTTACACTGCTGCCCTTTGAACCAGCTTTTTCAGCTGATTTAAAATTTCTTTCATGGAAAACTGCCCTGCTAGTAGCAATAACCTCAGCTAGAAGAGTCTCAGAGCTACAGGCACTAATGGCAGTGGAGCCTTTCCTCATTTTTCATCAAGACAGAGTCTCTCTACGAACTAACCCTTCCGTTATGCCAAAGGTGGTATCCAGTGTGGCCCTAAAGCAAATCATTCATTTGCCCACCTTTTTCCCAAATCCCTAGAACAAAGGAGAAAGACTCCTGCACTCTTTGGACATTCACAGGCAATTACGTTACTACTTGGATAAAACTAAGGCTTTCAGAAAATGTGACCAGCTCTTTGTAGCCTATGCTGCAGGATCACAAGGAAAAGCTATCTCAAAACAGACCATTTCTAAATGGATAGGGCATTGCATACGTTTCTGCTACACGCATCATGGGAAACCGGTACCTGCTAACATTAGGTCCCATTCCACCAGGGCTACAGCTACATCAGCAGCCTTTCTCAGGAGAGTGCCAACCAAGGATATTCTGGAAGCTGCAACTTGGAGTTCAGTGCACACCTTCACCAAACACTATCACTTACCTCTATATTCTAAGACTAGAGCTGGTTTTGCCACTGCAGTTTTGCAGGGCCTGCTAGCTTCTTCTAACCCTGTTTAACTCCACCACCCATCCTTAGCTTTGGGATTCAACCCAAGTGTGATGACTGCAGCAGGGTAACACGAACATAGTACAGTTTTGTACCTACCATAAATGTAGATGTTCGAGTGTTCACCCTGCTGCAGTCCAGGTTACCCTCCCTCCATCCCCTCTGAACTAGCTGAACTTATCTATATGACTCTATCCTATACATCCTCTGGTGTATTTGCTTGTGCCTGAAGGCATTGTTTTATATATATATATATATATATATATATATATAGATAGATATAGATATATAATTGCCTACCTATTGGGGGCGCCTGACATCTGGGGCAAGGAAAACTGGAGAAAATGGCGTCGGATGCCTCTTATATATACCCCTGGCGCCGGACCAAGACTTTGGAACTCAGGCCGACTGCGGGACCGCCTGACGGCAGGATAACCCAAGTGTAATGACTGCAGCAGTGAAGACACTCTAACATCTACATTTATGGTAGGTACAAAACTGTACTGTGCCCGGACATGGATCTTTTTGCCTCCCCACTGAATTGCCAACTACAAAAATTCTGCACAAGGACTTATCACACACAAGCATGGAAAGTGGATGCTCTTTCGTTGAAAAGCCTAAACGTTTATGCCTTCCCACCTCTGTCTCTCCTTTCAAAGGTACTCCTAAAAGCCAGACAAGAAAAAACACAGATGATACTGATTGCTCCAGACTGGCCACGCCAGCATTGGTACCCAATCTTAAAGAACTTAGCTCAAGGCCCACCTTGGATTTTGCCTCAAATTCCACACCTTCTGACTCAACAAAACAATCAGATCCTGCACAGTCAGCTCAAGACCTTAAACCTGGCTGCATGGCAGATTCATTAGCCAGACAACACCTCTCTCTCAAGCTGTTATGGATGTCATTTTGGAGGCCAGGAGGCCTAGCACCAGGAAATGTTATTCAGAAAAGTGGAAGAGATTCTGTGCCTGGAACCAGGCTCAAAGCCTTGACCCTCTTGTCCCTAACATTCCTCAGATACTACAATACTTAACTGAGATGCTGGACAAAGGACTATCCTTCTCATCCATTAAGATCCACGCTTCTGCCATCTCGGCACATTACAACACAGATCCTCCTATTTTCTCTCATCCATTGTTAAAACAGTACCTCAGAGGGGCTAAAAACATAAGACCGCCCCAGAGAGCACCAACACCTACTTGGTACCTCAATTTTGTCTTGGAAAAGCTCACTTTACCTCCTTTTGAGCCAGCCAATTCAGCAGAATTAAAATATATATCATGGAAAACTGCTCTGCTTCTGGCAATAACCTCAGCACGAAGAGTCTCAGAACTGCAGGCACTAATGGCAGTGGAGCCTTTCATCATTTTCCACCAAGACAGAGTTTCCTTAAGAACAAACCCTTCCTTTATGCCTAAGGTGGTATCCAGTGTGGCTCTTAACCAAACTATTCACTTGCCAACATTTTATCCAAATCCCCAGAATAAAGGGGAGAGACTTCTACATTCCTTGGACATACACAGGCAATTACGCTTCTACTTGGGCAAAACAAAAGCTTTCAGAAAAACTGAACAATTGTTTGTATCATATGCTGCAGGGTCACAGGGAAAGGCTATTTCAAAGCAGACCATTTCAAAGTGGATAGGACACTGTATCCGGTTCTGCTACACACAGCATGGGAAACCTGTACCATCTAACATTAGACCACATTCCACCAGGGCAACTGCTACTTCTACTGCCTACCTTAGAGGAGTACCTACCTTAGAAGAGTACCTACCAAAGACATTTTGGAAGCTGCAACTTGGCGTTCAGTGCACACCTTTACCAAGCATTACCACTTGCCTCTTTACTCTAGATCCAGAGCTGGCTTTGCCACTGCAGTGCTGCAGGGCCTCATAGCCACACCAAATCCTCTATAGAACCAGCCGCTGTGACTCAGCTTTGGGATTCAACCCAAGTGTAATGACTGCAGCAGTGAACCAAGATGAACATAGTACAGTTTTGTACCTACCATAAATGTAGATGTTAGAGTGTCTTCACTGCTACAGTCCTGGTTACCCACCCGCCATCCCCTCTTTCTTAGCTGGGTCTTATCTATAACTTTCTACACTATACTACCTATGTGGTGTATTTGCTGTTTACTGAAGGTTTTGCTTTTACCTTATTATATGTTTTGTAAGCAATATGTATTGCCTATCTATTTGAGGGCACCTGACATCTGGGGCAAGAAAAACTGAAGAAAACGGCGTCTGCTGCTTCTTATATACCCCTGACGCACTGTCAGGGAGGAGGCGACAGCAACCGACGCTGGACCAAGACTTTGGAACTCTGGCCGACTGCGGGACCGCCTGACGGCAGGATAACCCAAGTGTAATGACTGCAGCAGTGAAGACACTCTAACATCTACATTTATGGTAGGTACAAAACTGTACTTTCAGTCCTGGGTCCACTCTTGTTTGTTATCTACTTCTCTGAAGTACAGGCTAACACAGAAGGTCTTTGGCTAACTAAATTCACAGATGACTGCAAACTAGGAGCCATAATCGAAACTCCTAACGATGTGGACATCCTACAAAAGGGCCTCGCTGAGACAGATGCCTGGTGTCAAAGACATGGTCTCAAGCTCAGTGCCAAAAAGTGCATTGTCATCCCCTTAGGTAAAAACTCTGTACCCATGAACTACCACATAGCCGGTAGTCTATTTAACCCCGAAAGTGTGATGAGACCTTGGGACACAGGTGGACAGTAGTCTCTCCTTTGATAATCACATCGCCACAGTGGTCAAGAAATCCTTCTACGTGGCACACCTCATCACAAAAGGTTTCTCATCCAGAAAAAGAGGTCATTGTTCCCCTCTACTCATCACTCAGTAGACCCATTATAGAGTACAACGCCCCTTTTGGTATGTACCTCACAAAACTTCTACAACAGCTGGAAAGGCCGCAAAAATACCTCACAAAGAGGATTACTGGCCTCAAACAGATGCCTTACGCAGACAGTCTTAAAAAACTCCAGCTTTCCTTCATCGCATATTGCCTACTCAGAGGCGATCTCTGCCTAACATACAAAGCTATGTCAAACCCAGAGCTGTTGGACATGCTCCACTTAAAGAAATCCCAATCCGTCCGAGCTACACGCTCTAGGGACCCAAACCTTGTCACCACAATAAACAGAACATGCTGGAGGGATAGATTCCTGTCCCAAAGACTTCCCATACTCTGGAACAGACTACCTATCTATGTCAAACAGAGCTCCTCATTAGCACTCTTCAAGAAACATCTTGATGATTGGATGGGTAATAGGAAATTCACCCCGGGGATCACTTCTGTGGTTCTGCATGATAGGAGCACAGGAAAATAATTTTCTTGGGTGGTGAAAGCCAGGGTACCTTTTTGGCTAGGCTTGTATAGGCCCTATGGCCAATAGCCTAGTACCTACCTATGAACCTATAAAGATTTTCATTCGTACTGTATTCCTTGCCTAGGCCCTGACTACGACGTACCTCGCTGTTGGTTTTGTGCCTTATTTAAACCACTCTCTATCGTCTTTACATTTTCGCTTCTAAATATTTTGGTACTCTGTTCAAATATCCAGCTATGTCTTCGGTAAGCCACCCGACTACCGACATTCCGAAAAAACATAAAGACAGACACAGGTTGCAGGTATTCAGTGAGGTACTTTCGCAGCCCCTGATACCCGCTAATTCAGATTCGCAGGCCTCTACTGAGACCCATTTGGAGTCCGGTATGCTGCGAGATGCTTCAACTGTGGAACCTGTGGATGTCTCTACCTTGGATGGGTCTGGAGCCGCTGTGCAGGCACCAGCTTCTGAGGGGTGTATTCAGGCCTACTGACTTGCATATTAAACCAACGCCATCTTCTTCTTCAAGGCCTAAAACTCAGTCCATGCCTAGAAAACCGACACCCAGACCACATGGTCAGGCCTCTATGCCTAAAAAAATAATGATAAGAATGGCTGAAGACCTTATTACTTTAATCAGGGGAAGTCAACCTTCCCCCTCTAAGAGACCTAGGACTGAATTTGGCTGTGATTCTTCTGATCAGGATTCTGAATTTTCTGTTTCTTCTGATGACCAGGATTTACCCTTATCTACCTATTGAATTCTGATGCAGACAACTCAATTCCCTCTGCTTCTCTTTTGGTGAAACCTTGCATACTCTTAGGAAGCATTTCCGCTGGGAAAGCCAGGATTACTCTGATTCTAAAAAGAGGCTTAGGGATTTCTTACCCCTGCCCCAACACAGGCCTTTAGCGTATCCCCCTGTACTGGACGGATAGATATTACAGGGTTCCTGACTCTCACAAGTTCTTTTTTTTTTTTTTTTTTTTTAAATCCTACTGCGGATCTCGCGCCCATTTCACAGGGACCCAAGGGCATAAAGGCTACTACTGCCAAAAATCCTACCCCCTCTGATAGAGATTCAAGGGCACTGGATAGATTGGGTAAGAAGGTATACACTTCGGCAACCTTGGCCATTAGGCCCTTAAATTGCCAGTTTCATATGTTAAAGTATCAGCAGCATGTTATTGGTTTGCTTAAACAGAAAATGATGTTGATTCCTGATTGTGCTGAAAATAAGTATTTACAGGATTTAATGCATTCTGCTGAACAAGTTGGAAAACATACTTTGCAATGTGGTTTTGAGTCACTAGAGGCATCTTGCAGGGCTGCTGTTACTGGGTCTGTACTTAGAAGGCATGCTTGGCTTAAGGAGCAGTCTTTGCCAGATCATTTTAAAGCTAAATTTTTGGATGCTCAGTTAAACCAGAACTGCTTGTTTGGCAACAAAGCAGAAATACTTAAAAAGATGGAGGAAAAGGCTAAATCCATGCAAACTGTTAAAGATTTCCTGCAAGTGCAGCCTCCAAGATTTAGTAGGCATTGGCCCTCTAATTATTGGTCCTTTCCTGCCTCATCAAGGCCTTCTCAGTCCAAACTCAGACCCAGCAGAACACTCAGGCTTCAGTCCCAAGGTACGCACAGGACGAAGCAGTGCGGGGCTCCCATTTCCAAAGCAGGTAGTTGTAAGTCCCCCCCCCCACCTTATGGTAAACTGACTCAATGAGTTAACCTTAAAACTTCCAAGCCCTTCTCAAATGACTGCTCCTTTAGGGGGAAAGATTGCTCTGCAGGCAAAAAACTGGAAACTCATTATCCAGGACAAATGGGTTTTAAATATAGTTTCCCATAGATACCGATTCCACTTCCACACTTTTAACAACCCCACACAGTTGTCCAGTTATACCCCTAAATCAGTGGGCAGAGGCTCAAAAGCAAGTTCTCTCTAAGTATAAAGGCTATTCAAATTGTCCCAGAAGAGGAAAGGGGACAAGGTTTCTACTCGGCACTTTTGCTGGTGCCCAGAAAAGACCACTCCTAGCGTCCTATCCTGGATCTCTCTATCCTAAACACTTTTTTTGGTGTTCCCAGAATTCCAGATGCTAACTCTTCACCAGTTGCTTCCTATGCTAGGCAAGGATGCCTGGTTGGCAACACTGGTTTTAAAGGAAGCCTACCTGCACATCCCAATCAGGGAATCTTGCATAAGATACCTACGCTTCAAAGCAGGCTGCATGCACTATCAGTTCTCCGCACCGCTCTTTGGCTGATCTACTGCACCCAGGGTATTCACAAAGTGCCTAGCTCCAGTCATTGCATTTTGCAGGCAAAGAAGTATTCAAATATACCTATACCTGGACAATTGTCTAATTCAGACAGAAAGCCAGGGCATACGATTGAATAATCTGGCGTTTATACAAAAAGTGCTAACTTCCCTGGGGTACACCCTAAACAAAAATAAATCACATCTGGTACCCAGCCAACAAATTGTATGCCTGGGAGCAAGCTTGAACACAACTTCCCAGAAGGTTTCCGTCATGCCAGAGAAACAAGTTCATTGGACAGCTTTCTTCAAACTTATGGCCACAAAGACCCTGCTATCTGCAAGACAAATACTGCAAGCCTTGGGGTTCATGGCCCCTGCATTCTTCTAATTCCATATGCTAGACTGCATATGAGGAAACTACAATGGTATCTAAAAAGCCTATGGTGTCAACATTCTTCAGAGCTAGAATCAAAGATTCCTATCATACCTTGTCTACAGATAGAGTTCCTTTGGTGGGCAGAGGCCTGCCACCAAAACAAGGGAATGCTATTCACTCTAGCCCCTGCTGCCCAAACCCTAACAGATGCATCAGACTATGCATGGGGGGCTCCCTTGGCAGGGCAGTGCATTCAGGACAAATGGAACCAAAGTCAAATGCACCTGCATATCAATCAAAAAGAAATGTTAGCTGTTCAGTATGCTCTAACAGCCTTCAAGGACCACATTCTTCCAGGACAGTTATTGGTAAAGACGGACAACACCACTGTTATGTGGTACATAAACAATCAGGGGGGAACCCACTCTTACCCTCACTGTAGCCTAGCTATGGCTCTGTGGAACACAGCCCCTGAGCAACCAAGTGCACCTACAGGCTCACTTCCTGCCAGGAAAGCTAAATACACTGGCAGACGACCTAAGCAGAAATCTCATGGACCCACGTTAGTGGAAAGTGCACCTACAGGCGCAATTCCTGCCAGGAAAGCTAAATACACTGGCAGATGACCTAAGCAGAAATCTCATGGACCTTCATGAGTGGAGACTGGAACCAAAGATATACAACATGTTGAGAAACAAATGGGGGAGCCCAGAGATAGACCTGTTTGCCTCCCCCCCAGAACTATCAATTGGACAAATTCTGCACAAGGGCTCCCCACAAACAAGCTTGGAAAGTAGATGCCCTGTTCTTCACCTGGAAAAACTGTCAGTTTATGCCTTTTCCCCTCTGCCTCTCCTCTCCAAAGTACTACTAAAGATCAAACAGGACAAACCAAGGACAATACTGATTGCACCAGACTGGCCACACCATCACTGGTACCCCCTCTTTTGCAGTGTGTCACTGCTAGCACCTGCCTCAGACCCCTGCTCTACTGTGTCAGCAGGAGGGCCAGATTCTGCACCCATAGCTTCCAAACCCTGAACTTGGCAGCCTGGCTAATTACTTGATCTCCCCATTCCCATCCCTCAGTAAGCAAGTGATGGATGTCATTCTGAAGGCAAGGAGGCCTATTACTAGAAAAGCCTATGCTGAAAATGGAAAATATTATGTTTCTGGAGCCAAACTCATTGGATGGGCACAGCAGCACCCAATTTACCTCAGTTTCTTCAATACTTAACGGAGATGCTTCAAAAGGGCTTTTCCTTTGCTGCCTTCAAAATTCATGCCTCAGCCATTTCAACTCATTATAATACAAAACCACCCCTCTTCTCTCATCCGCTGCTGAAGCAATTCCTCAGAAGGGCCAAAAAACTTAAGACCACCCAGGAGAGCCCCTACTCCAGCCTGGGACCTTAACTATGTATTGGAAAAGCTCACTCTACCTCCCTTCAACCCAGCTGCAAGTGCAGAGTTGAAATTCCTTTCTTGAAAAACAGCTTCCCTTCTAGCGATCACTTCAGCAAGAAGGGTGTCTGAATTTCAGGCTCTCATGGCAGTGGAGCCTTTCATCATGTTTCATGCGGACAGGGTGTCCCTCAGGACCAATCACTCCTTCATGCCCAAGGTGGTATCCAGTGTGGCCCTTAATCAGTCCATTCATTTGCTAACTGTCTTTTCTAATCCACAGAACTAAGGGGAATGGATACTGCACTCCTTAGATGTGCACAGACAACTTAGATTTTACTTGGACAGGACTAAACCTCTCAGGAAATCTGAACAGCTGCTGGTTGCATTTGCTGCAGGGGCAGAGAGGAAAGCTATTTCAAAGCAAACCATTTCTAAGTGGATTGGCCATTGTATTCATTTCTGCTATAAGCACCGTGGAAAACCTACCCCACAGGGATAAGACCACATTCAACCAGGGCTGTATCTACCTCTACAGCCTTTCTCAGAGGTGTCCCTACCAGAGATATCCTAGAAGCTACTACCTGGAGTTCAATTCATACCTTCACCTAGCATTACCACTTGCCATTTTTTTCTAAATCCAGAGCTGGCATTGCCACTGCAACCCTGCCGGGCCTTATAGCTGGTCCTAATGCTATCTTATTGCCTCCTCCCATCCTTAGCTTTGGGAATCTACCCAAATGTGATGACTGCAACAGTGAAACACGAAGAACATAGTACAGTTGTGTACACTTACCATAAATGTAGATGTTAGAGTGTATTCACTGTTGCAGTCCTGGTTACCCTCCCTCCAGCCCCCTGACTTCTGTTGTCTATACTTCTATTCTTGTTTACTATGCTTAAAGCTTTCTGGTGTACTTGCTTTTTGTTGAAGGTGTAACCTTGTATATAATTGCTTCCCATTATGGGGGCACCTGACATCTGGGGCAAGAAAAACTAATAAAATGGCGTTGGCTGCATGCTTTATACCCCTGACTACCTGATGTCATGGAAGATGAGAGAGCAACCGACGCAGGACCCAAGACTTTGTTAATCAGGCCGACTGAGGGCTACTGCAAGCAGATAACCCAAATGTGATGACTGCAACAGTGAATACACTCTTAACATCTACATTTATGGTAAGTGTACACAACTGTACTTTCACCTTTCAACACAACAGTGACCCTAAGCATACATCCAAATCAACAAAAGAATGGCTTCACCAGAAGACAATTTAAGTTTTGAAATGGCCCAGCCAGAGCCCAGACTTAAATCTAATAGAAAATCTGTGAGGTGACCTGAAGAGGGCTGTGCACAAGAGATGCCCTCGCAATCTGACAGATTTGGAGCGCTTTTGCAAGGAAGCGTGGCAAATATTGCCAAGTCAGGATGTGCCATGCTGATAGATTCCTAACCAAGAAGACTGAATGCTGTAATTAAATCAAAAGGTGCTTCAACAAAGTATTAGTTTAAGGGTGTGCTCACTTATGCAACCAGTTTAGTGTATGTTTTTTTATTTTTTATATTTTTCCCCCTAGCAGATTTGTTTGTTTTTGAATTGAATTGTACAGGTTATAGGTCACATTAAAGGTGGGAAAAGTTTTGAAATGATTTATTGTGGTCTCATTTTTTTTATATCACAAAACCTGGCACTTTAACAGGGGTGTGTACACTTTGTATATCCACTGTATGTGCACATAGGCTGTCTGTATTATTGACATTTCTGTTTGATGCATGACGGTGGTCACATATGTACTGGCTTTCGTATTGGGAGGGGTTCCAACACTACAGGTTAGCACATGTCAGAGTGTCTATAGTGGCCAGCTATAAGGGCACTGTGCACCTGGCAAGGTCTGGGGACATGCTGTCACTGTGTGCAACAATAACAGTGAAGGTAACACTCTTCTGCCTCATGCCTGAGGGAAATCTGGAGACGCATTATCTGTGTTTGGTAGGTTGTCCTGTACATTTCAATCCCACACCTAATACACCGCACCAGTACAGATGTCATCATAGGGCCAGAGCTCCTTCAAAGTGTGAACACTTCATTGGTACTAGAAGGCTGGAATACTGCATCACCCGAGTTTTACCCTTGGCATTAGTCAGTGAATATGTAAGAATGTAATCCAGGTTTAAGTGGACACTAATCAGACCATAACAGATGTGCTGTATACGTTACATTAAAAGCTTGAAGATCGTTAAGCATTGCAGGGAATCCAGGTATTGGTACACCATGTGGTAGCTATGCATCCCCAAGGCTACTGCTACAGTCCACCATTGTTGTGGTAGGGAGCGCTTGCACACTGCAGAGCAGCTTCAGCATGGATAGCACACACCAGTGGTGAGATGGCCACACTTTCACTTGCTTCCTCTTCCCAGTGCCACAGGTGCTCACATGGTCTTGACAGATGCTCATCTGGCTCTTCTGTGGCCTCCACCCCTCTTCATGGATGCTCAGCAGGAAGTGGCCAATGTGCTTCCAACTGCAGTGACCCTACTCCTGACTGTGGATACTCACCTGGACTTGGACAGTGCTCATCCAGCTCCTCTGTGTGCAAACCCCACTAGGCATCCAGTTCATGGTGCTGCAGTTCCACATCACCTACAATGGAGAAGGCTGTACAGTACGTAACATACTCATGCCTGACCACAATGTAATGAATGCTGTCCATCTCCTGGAACCATGCAACAGGTACCAAAGCAATATTCCTGTGTATGCAACTGATGTGCTTCACCATACCCTGGAGCAAATGTCTCTGGACTTGACACTGCAGAGCTACATGGTCCACAGATACACACACACATTACATCCCTAGAAGCTCTACCACATCATCCAAAGACGGTTTTATTTGCATTTGTTAACAAAGGTAGAGCATTGATTGATGGTGACCGGGAGCACTTTGTGGTTAAGTGATTTGTTGTAAGTTGCACAGTAGGCAAATAGGAACTGAATTAATCAAACCCTAGACCTAAGATTAACATCACAAGTCAAGTTATTAATACTCTGTGCTGCTAGACACAATCACTAATGCCCTAGAAGCCACTTGCTGGCTGCATGCTCACTGCAGGCACCATCCTTAACTTTAAACCTGTGGTAGCATTGCTGATGTTCATCATGTTTCACTGTTGCAGTCATTACACTTGGGTTATCCTGCTGGCAGGCTACCTGCAGTCGGCCTGAATTCCAAAGTCCTGGTCCTGCGTCAGTTGCTGTCGCCTGTTCCCTGACGTCAGTGTGCCAGGGGTATAAAAGATGCAGCCGACGCCATTTTCTTCAGTCTTCCTTGCCACGCAGTGCCCGAAGCAAAAGCAGTTCACAAGTGCCAGTTGGCTGACTCCTGAGATTTTCGAAAACTATTTTCAGATCCGAAGTCTTCAATAAAGCTAAGTACCCCGTTGGGGAAACTTTTTTCTTGCTCCAGACCGATGTCAGAAAAAGTTAACAATTGTATTTCTTGTGGGAAGCAAATACCTCAAGGATTTTTATTCTTACTGTATTCCTTGCCTAGGCCCTGATCACGACGTTGCTAGCTGTCAGTTTTGTGCTAGATTTAACCAACGCACTATTAAGCGTTGGTACGATTTTGCCTTTCATTACTTTGGCCGAAGGTTAAATTATATAATGCCGTCAGAACAGCCGACGACCGGAGTTTATAAAAAGCGCAAGGAAAAGGACAGGCATCCGAGGTCCAAAACAGATGAGGCCTCCGCTAGGCCAGTCGCCGGTTCTCAGTGAGGTGCTTTCGCAGCCCCTGATGCCTGCTACCTCACAGCCACAGGCCGCTACCTACTCCCAAGTGGAGACAGCTAGGCCTCTGGATACTATTGGACACTCTGAAACTATTCCCTCAGATGGGTCCAGAGCCGCTGAGCAGGCATCGGCTTTTGAGGGTGTTTTCAGACCTACACAGTTATATGTTAAGCCAACCTCTGCTTCCAAGGCAAAGACTAAAACAGCTTTAAAGACAAAGAGACAAGTACAGCATTCTCCTGGACAGACTTCCATGCCTAAGAAACAGATGTTTAAAATGGCCGAAGACATAATTACTCTGATCAGGGGTTCCCATCCCCCTCCTGAAGACACAGAATATGATTCCTCTGATCAGGTTTCCATTTCCTCTAACTCCTCTTCAGAACAGGGATACTCTCTGCCTCCTTATGAGAATTCTGATGCTGAAGAATCTATTCCTTCAGCTTCTCCTCCTGAAGATTATTCTTTTGGGGAAACCCTGCATACCATGAGGGAGTATTTCCACTGGGAGAGCCAAGATTACTCAGAATCAAAGAAAAGGCTCCGAGACTTTTTTCTACTACCCCAGCATAGACCTCTTGCTATTCCACCTGATGTCCTTCAAGGATGCATCTGCAGTCCTTACAAATGGGTTGTCCTGTTGTCAGGCAGCCCTTCGGTCGGCCGGATTCCAAAGTCTGGGTCTGGCTTCGGCTGGTGTCACACTTCACCCGACGTCATAGCGGCAGTTCTTCGGGTATAAAGGCATCAGCCGACGCCATTTTCCTCAGTCTTTCTTGCCGCGTGGCGCCTGAAGCAGAAGCTGTTCGCAAGTGCCGGTCGGTCAGATCCAGAGATTACTACTACCGAATATTGCTTCGAAGACTTCTAAAAAGCTAAGCACCCCGTTGGGGACTCTTTCTTGCCTCAGCCGATGTCAGAGAAAGTGAATAACTGTTTATCTTGTGGGAAACAAATACCTCATAAAGATTTCCACTCCTACTGCATACATTGTTTAGGCCCAGACCACGACGTAACAGCTTGTCTAGCCTGTGCTTCTTTTAACCGACGGACGCTTAGACGTCGGTCGGAGTTTGCTGAACGATTTTCGGCTCTGATTTTGCCTATATTATGCCGTCGGATCCTCCGACTACGCAAATTACCAAAAAACGCAAAGAAAAGGACCGACACTCGCGGTCCGCGGTTTCGGCCGAAACCGCGATTAAACAAACCGCGAGTGTCTCAGTTTCGGCCGAAACCGAGCAAGCGGTTCTTTCTTCAGCAGAAACCATGCCTTCTACCGAGGCCTCCTCTAACCTGGTAGAATCGGCTTCTGAAATCCAACCTTCTGTTGCGGTTTCTCAGGAATTATCAGACACTATTCCCCTGGATATTTCAACCCCTGCACGTGGAGCTGCTAGGCCTCCTGCAGCCATGTCTATTAAGGCCTTTGCCAGGGCTAAAGCAGCCAAAGCTTCAAAAACGGTGCCTGCCAAACCCCCCTCTCACAGGCCCAGCACCAGCTCCCATATGCTTTCTTTGGCTGAGGATCTCATTTCTTTAATTCGTGGATCCCAGCCTCATCCAGACAGGGCCTCTCTCCCTCCTCCAGAAAAGAGACCTAGAGCAGAGCCCCCTGAGCCAGTATCCACAGATGATTCCTCTGATGACTCAGAACATACAGACCCTCCTGAGGCTCCTTATTCTCTTTACGAAGACTCTGATGCTGAAGAGTCCATCCCTTCAGCCTCTCCACCTGAGGAATTTTCCTTTGGGGAAACCTTGCATGCTATGAGGGAACAATTTCAGTGTCAGGGCCAAGATTTCTCAGACTCCAGAAAAAGGCTTAGAACTTTTCTACATTTGCCACAACATAGGCCTTTAGCTATACCTCCAGTTCTTTCTGTTGTAGATGATGCATTTAATGATGCTTGCACTGCTCCTGATTCATTACCTCCGGCTCCTGCTAAGCCCGATAGGTTCTACAGGGTCCCGGACACTCATCACCATTTATACAAGGCTCCTTTTGCAGATCCAGAGACTATCTCCCAGGGCCCTAAAGCTGTAGCAGCTACTTCTACTAAAACCCCTCCACTCTGAAAGGGAATCCAGGTCCTTAGAGAGATGGGGTAAAAAAGTTTACACCTCTGCTACTTTGTCAGCTAGGGCTTTGAACTGCCAATTTCATATGATTCAATATCAAGAGTTTATGCTTGACCAGTTAACTAAAAAGCTGTCCTCTGAAGAATCCTTAGATAAAAAGTATGTTCAGGAAATGGTACATAACATACAGCAGGTTAGTAACCATTCTTTAAAATGTGTCTATGATGCACTGGAGGCTTCCTTTAGATCAGCCATGACTGGCACAGTTATCAGGAGACATGCATGGTTGAAAGAACAGGCATTACCAGACCATGTCAAATCAAAGCTTTTGGATGCACCCATGGACAAGGTCAATTTATTTGGTTCCCCTGCACAGCAGGTACTAAAAAAGATGGAAGAGAAGGCAAAATCTGTACAAACAGTGAAAGATTTCTTACAGGTTCAACCTCCAAGGTTTAGCAGGAACTGGCCCTCCAAGAATTGGTACTTTCCGGACTTCTCTAAGACACAAACAGGCAGGAATAGGCGTTCTAGAGGCAGAAACCAATCCAGGGGTGCCTACAGGGGACGCCAGTGGCAAGGTAACAACCAGCGAGGCACGGATGCAGCCACCACCACTACAACAACTCAATCACAGTGACTTGGCGGTGGCACCGCCTACCAGGGAACAACTAGAAGCACCCTTAGGCGGAAAGCTAACCTTATTTTCAAAGAACTGGCATTGCATCACAAGGGAAAAATGGATTTTGCAAACTATAGACCAAGGTTACAGGTTCCATTTTCATACTCTACCAGGAAAGAGAGGAATGCCAAACCTACCACCTACTCAAAGGGCAGAAGCCCTAAAGCAAATATCTCAACTATTAAGAATGAGAACTGTGGAAAAGGTACCATCTATGGAGCAAGGAAAGGGATTTTACTCCAGACTCTTCCTGGTACCAAGAAAAGAAAACAAATGGAGGCCTGTTCTAGACCTGTCCGCTTTAAACACATTCCTCATTGTTCCAAAATTCAAAATGCTGACCCTACAGCAGCTTCTTCCCATGCTGGGCAAGGAGTCTTGGCTGGTAACTCTAGATCTCAAGGAGGCATACCTGCACGTCCCCATACGACCAATTTGCAGAAGATACCTCAGATTTCTTGCAGGATCAGAGCATTATCAATTCTCAGCATTGCCCTTTGGCTTATCTACTGCGCCCAGAGTGTTCACGAAATGCCTGGCATCAGTAATTGCTCATTGCAGACTTCAGGGGATTCAGATTTATCCCTACCTGGACGACTGCCTGATACAAGCGGACAACAAAAGCAAGCTAACAGAAGACTTACAAAGAGTCATTTACCTGCTGCAAGCCCTGGGATATACAGTCAATATAAAAAAGTCAAGGCTGATTCCATCCCAAAGAATAACCTTTCTGGGTGCAGAGCTGGACACATCAAAACAAATGGCATTCCTAACTGCAGAAAAGAAAGAGCAACTACCTCTACTTCTTGGCATTAACAAAGCAGAACCATCTAACTGCAAGAAAAGTGCTACAAGCCCTAGGCTTCATGGCATCCTGCATAATTCTGGTCCCTCATGCCAGACTGCATATGAGAAAGCTACAGTGGTACCTAAAGAATTTGTGGTCCCAACACAAGCACAGCCTAGAAACCAAAATTCCAATAATCCCATGCCTGAAGCAAGAGTTCCTATGGTGGGCTCAGGCCTGTCAATCAAACACAGGATTGCCCTTCTGCAACAGTCAACCAAGCCAAACCATCACGACAGATGCCTCAGACCTCGGTTGGGGGGCACACATGCTGGGCAAGTGCATACAAGGCCAGCTGCACCTGCACATAAATCTAAAGGAAATGCTGGCAGTAAAATTGGCAATCCAGTCATTCAGACCTTTTCTCCAAGAAGGTCAGTTGATGATAAGGACAGACAACACCACAGTTATGTGGTACATCAACAAACAGGGAGGCACGCATTCATATCCTCTATGCCGGCTGGCACTGGACCTATGGGATGTGGCTCTGAGCTACAACATTCAGTTACAAGCAATCTTTGTACCGGGGAAGGAAAACATTCTAGCAGACATATTAAGCAGAACTACCACAGATGCCCACGAATGGAAGCTGCATCCGGACATCTTCAAAGCCATCACAAGAGAATGGGGATTACCACAAATAGACTTGTTTGCATCCCCACTCAATCACCAGCTAAAGAAATTCTGCACAAGGACGTACCACCCACTTGCTTGGAAGGTGGACTCCCTATCTTTCAGTTGGAAAAACCTAACAGCATACGCATTCCCACCACTTCCTTTGATGCACAAGGTGCTTCTGAAGATCAAAGAGGAACGTCCGAGGATCATTCTGATAGCTCCAGACTGGCCAAGACAACATTGGTACCCATTGCTGAGGAGCATGTCTCAGGAACAAATATGGACACTACCCCTGATTCCATTACTGTTAACACAGAACAACTACAACATCCTGCATCCAAACCTGAAAACTCTGCAGCTAACTGCCTGGAACATAACATAAGAGCAATTAACCCAAACTTATCCCAAAGGGTTAAAGACATAATCCTGGAGGCTCGTAGACCTTCAACAAGAAAGAATTATGCAGCAAAATGGAAAAGATATCTCATTTGGAGTACTGCAAAGGGGAAAGATGTGACACTGGTGAACATAGCCAACATCCTGGAGTACTTGGCAGAGCTCTTCCATACAGGCCTGTCCTATTCTTCCATCAAGATACATGCATCAGCTATTTCAGCAGAATACAGCTTGGATCCTCCTGTCTTCTCTCATCCTCTGCTCAGACAGTTTCTGAGAGGAATTAAAATGTAAAACCTCCCAGGAAACCTCCATTGCCAGCATGGGACTTGAACTTTGTGCTAGAAAAATTGACACTTCCCTTCGAACCAGCAGCAACAGCAGAATTACAATACTTATCTTGGAAGACTGCTTTCCTGCTGGCAATAACTTCAGCAAGAAGGGTCTCTGAACTACAGGCATTAATGGCAGTGCAACCCTTCCTGATCTTCCATCAAGATAGAGTGTCCATGAGAACAAATCCTACATTTATGCCTAAGGTGGTATCCAGAGTCTCTTTAAATCAGGCTATCCACCTACCTACATTCTTCCCCAACCCACAAAACAGGGGAGAAAGACTCTTGCATACCTTGGATGTACATAGACAATTACGCTACTACCTGGACAGGACCAAATCCAATAGAAAAACTGACCAGCTTCTGGTAGCATATGCTACAGGAAAGGAAGGAAAACCAATTTCAAAACAGACAATATCCAAATGGATAGGAAATTGCATTAGATTTTGTTACTCCTACCATGGAAAGAAAACTCCAGAGAACATCAGGCCTCACTCCACAAGGGCTACAGCCACTACCACAGCTTTCTTACGAGGAGTGGCTACCAAGGACATTATAGAGGCTGCTACTTGGACCTCCGTGCATACATTTGCCAAGCATTACAATTTGCCTTTATACTCTAGATCCCAATCAGGTTTTGCCACTGCTGTTTTGCAAGGGATCCTTACTACACCATAATCTCTGCTCTTTTCCTCCTCCCCTAGTTTAGCTATGGTATTCTACCCATTTGTAAGGACTGCAGATGCATCCTTGAAGGACATAGTACAGTTTTGTACCTACCATAAATGTAGATGTCCGATAGGAATGCATCTGCAGTCAGGATTACCCACCCTCCTTCCCCTCTGAGGTACTCCTAGGGTATTTGCCATCCTTCAGCTAGCTTGGGGGGGATCTATTATGGTGTATTTGTTTGTATATATGTACATACATGCTTATTTTATGTATTTGCTCTCTTCTATTTGGAAACTTTGGCATTATCCAAATTTAGCCATCCAAGAGGGCACCTGGCATCTGGGGCAAGAAACACTGAGGAAAATGGCGTCGGCTGATGCCTTTATACCCGAAGAACTGCCGCTATGACGTCGGGTGAAGTGCGACACCAGCCGAAGCCAGACCCAGACTTTGGAATCCGGCCGACCGAAGGGCTGCCTGACGACAGGACAACCCATTTGTAAGGACTGCAGATGCATTCCTATCGGACATCTACATTTATGGTAGGTACAAAACTGTACTTTCTAGGCATTGTAGATGATGTATTCTCAGAGTCCGGCCTGTCTCCTGACTCTTTGCCTCCTGCACCTGTTAAGCCAGACAGATACTACAGGGTTCCAGACTCTCATAAATTTCTTTATAAAAACCCTGCTGCTGACCCAGAAACAATATCTCAGGGTCCCAAAGGGGTCAAGGCCTCTACAGCTAGGGATTCTAGGTCACTGGACAGATGGGGGAACAAAGTTTAAACTTCTTGTACCTTGGCTGTAAGGGCTTTAAATTGTCAGTTTCATATGCTTAAATATCAGCAATACTTAATGCCACTGCTAAAACAGAAAATGTTGACAAATTCAGAATGTTCTGATTCATAGATTAGCACTAAGCTAACTGCCCTTGCGAGCCATTTTAAGCCTAGCCAATTATCCCTTGTGAGACTCAAACTCTGCACCTTGTGTTTGTAAGGCAAACACCGTAACCATTAGGCCACCCTCCTTGAAAACAAAGAAATGCAGGATTTATTGTATGCAGCTGAACAAGTGGGAAAGCATACTTTGCAAAGTGGTTTTGATTCACTGGAGGCCTCTTGTAGGGCCGCTGTTACAGGTTCTGTTATTAGAAGGCATGCTTGGCTAAAGGAACAGAATCTGCCTGATCATGTTAAAGCAAAATTATTGGGTGCTCCATTACAGCATGATACTTTGTTTGGTGTTAAGGCAGAAGAGGTGTTGAAGAAAATGGAGGATAAAGCGAAATCTATGCAGACAGTAAAGGATTTCTTACAGGTACAACCTCACAGATTTAGCAGGAACTGGCCTTCTAAGAACTGGTCCTTTCCAGTGTCAGACAGGCTACAAAGAGGCAGATACAGATGCCCCTGGAGGCAGACAACAACCCCAGGGCTCATACAGGCCCAAACAATGGGGTGCCACTACCTCCAAAAGCGGAGAAGACAAATCACAGCCATATAGGAAACAGTCCCAATGACTTTCCTCTGCCAGTGCCAAGCACTTATCTTTTTGCAGCACCCTTAGGGGGAAAGCTAGCACTTTTTTCACAAAATTGGCACATGATCACCCAGGACAAATGGAAATGGGTCTTAAACATAGTCTCTCAGGACTACAGGTTCCACTTTCACACCCTTCCAAGGCAAAAGGTATGCCAGACCTGCCACACAGTCAATGAGCAGAGGCACAAAAACAAGTTTCATCTCTCATGGACATGAGGGCTGTTCAGCCAGTACCACAGCAAGAGCAGGGACAAGGATTTTACTTAAGACTTTTTTTAGTACCCAGAAAGGACAAAGCTTGGAGACCAATTCTGGACCTGTCTATTCTAAACACTTTTCTGGACGTTCCAAAATTCAGAATGTTGACAATGCAGCAACTTCTGCCCATGCTGGGCAAGAAGGCTTGGCTTGTAACGTTGGACCTCAAAGAGGCATACCTGCATGTCCCAATCAGACAATCATGCAGAAGATACCTCAGATTCATAGCTGGCTCAATGCACTACCAATTCTCTGCACTGCCCTTTGGCTCATCTACTGCACACAGGGTCTTCACAAAATGCCTGGCACCAGTAATTGCATTCTGAAGACAAAAGAGGAATTCAAATATATCCCAACTTGGACTGCCTAATTCAAGCAGAAAACCGACATTCTACTAAAGCATCTGGCATTTGTAAAAAGATTACTAATTTGCCTAGGGTACACAGTAAATGAAAATAAATCAAAACTAGTACCCTCTCAAGAGATAATATTCCTGGGTGCAAGCTTAAATACAACTGCCCAGATGGCTTATCTCACGCCAGACAAGCAAAGGCAACTGACTTCATACTTCAAAAGCATGGCAACAAAGACCCAGTTATCTGCAAGAAATATTCTGCAGGCTTTGGGCTTCATGGCATCCTGCATTCTGCTAATTCCATGTGCAAGACTGCATATGAGGAAGCTACAATGGTACCTAAAAAGTGTTTGGACTCAACATTGCCACAGCCTGGAAACATTAATTACTCTCATTCCCTGCCTGCAACAGGAGTTTCGATGGTGGGCACAGGCCTGTCACCACAACAAGGGACAGCCATTCACCTTACCCACAGCCAGGCAGACACTAACAACAGATGCATCAGATTATGCCTGGGGGGGCCCACATGGCAGGAAAATGTATTCAGGGCACATGGCCCGCAAGCCAAATGCATCTTCATGTCAATCAAAAAAAGATGCTAGCTGTACAGAATGCCCTGACAACCTTCAAGGATCTACTCCATCCAGGACAACTACTGATAAAAATGGACAATACCACAGTCATGTGGTACATAAATAAACAAGGAGGCACACATTCCTACCCCCTCTGCAGACAAGCCATGATGTTGTGGAACACAGCATTGACTTATCAATTGCACCTGCAAGCACAATTCCTGCCAGGAAAAACAAATACACTGGCAGACGAACTAAGCAGAAACCTCGTGGACCCTCACGAGTGGAAACTAGATCCACAAGCCTTCAGCATGTTAACAAGGAAATGGGGATGCCCAGACATAGATCTATTTGCCTCCCCTCACAACTGCCAACTACAGAGATTCTGCACAAGGACTTATCACAAACAAGCATGGAAAGTGGATGCTCTGTCATTCAGCTGGAAAACCCTTACAGTTTATGCCTTTCCTCCTCTGCCTCTCCTCCCCAAGGTACTCTTAAAGGTCAGACAAGAAGCCAAAAATGATACTGATTGCCCCAGACTGGCCACGCCAGCACTGGTATCTAATCCTAAAGAACTTGTCTCAAGGCCCAGCCTGGACGTTGCCTCAAATTCCTCATCTACTGACCCAACAAAACAATCGGATCCTGCACAGCCAGCTCAGAACTGTAACTCTGGCTGCATGGCGGATATTATATCCACTCAGGACACACCTCTCTCTAAAGCAGTTATGGATGTTATTTTGGAGGCCAGGAGGCCCTACACCAGAAAATCTTATGCAGAACAATGGAAGAGATTCTGTGCTTGGAACCAGGCCCACAGAATTGACACACTTGGACCAAATATTCCTCAGATTTTACAATACCTAACTGAGATGCTGGACAAAGGCCTATCCTTCTCATCAATTAAGATCCATGCCTCTGCCATTTCAGCTCACTACAATACGGACCCACCTATTTTTCGCATCCACTCCTGAGGCAGTACCTCAGAGGGGCCAAAAACATAAGACCTCCAAGGAGAGCACCAATACCTACATGGGACCTCATTTTTGTCTTGGAGAAGCTCACACTGCCTCCTTTTGAGCCAGCCAATACAGCCAACATAAAGTTCTTATCATGGAAAACAGCTCTGCTCCTAGCAATAACTTCAGCAAGAAGAGTCTCAGAGTTACAGGCATTAATGGCTGTGGAACCTTTTATTATTTTCCATCCGGACAGGATTTCTCTAAGGACAAACACAACATTTATGCCTAAGGTAGTGTCCAGTGTGGCTCTTAACCAAACTATTTATTTGCCTACTTTTTATCCAAACCCACAGAATAAAGGGGAGAGACTTCTGCATTCTTTGGACATACACAACAGCTACTCTTCTACTTGGACAAAACTAAAGCTTTCAGAAAAACTGAGCAACTTTTAGTGGTATATGCTGCAGGATCACAAGGAAAGGCTATTTCAAAGCGGACTGTTTCAAAATGGATAGGCCACTGCATTCGTTTCTGCTATTCACAACATGGCAAATCACTGCCTAAGGACATTAGGCCACATTCTACCAGAGCAGCAGCCACTTCAGCAGCCTTCCTCAAAGGAGTACCAACCAAGGATATTTTGGAGGCTGCAGCGTAGACTTCAGTGCACACTTTTACAAAGCACTACCACTTTACTCTAAATCCAGAGCAGGCTTTGCCACTGCAGTTCTGCAGGGCCTCATAGCCACTCCTAATTCTATTTAGGGCCAGCCACCCAACCTCAGCTTTGGGATTCAACCCAAGTGTAATGACTGCAACAGTGAAACACGGTGAACATAGTACAGTTGTGTACCTACCATAAATGTAGATGTTAGAGTGTATTCACTGTTGCAGTCCAGGTTACCCTCCCTCCACCCCCCTTTTCTTTGCTGGGGCTTATCTGTACTTCTCTATTCTATACAACCTATGCGGTGTATTTGCTTGTAGATGAAGGTAATGTTTATGGTAGTGCATGCTTTTTTATAAGCAGAATTTTTAGCCTACCCTTTTGGGGGGCACCTGACATCTGCGGCAAGAAAAACTGAAGAAAATGGCATCTGCTGCATCTTTTATACCCCTGGCGCACTGACGTCAGGGAAGAGGCGACAGCAACCGACGCCGGACCAGGACTTTGGAATTCAGGCCGACTGTGGGTAGCTTGCCTGCAGGATAACCCAAGTGTAATGACTGCAACAGTGAATACATTCGAACATCTACATTTATGGTAGGTACACAACTGTACTTTTCATGTTACATTGTCCCCCCTCCCCTCATGTAAGTGATGTTGACGGTGCCATGCCCATCCACTGGCTGATATGGGTATGGTAATCGCTAATGCATAGCATTTCAAGACTATAGAGTCTGATGCACAGCCTGGGTGTGTAAGTGCATTGCATCACTTTTGTTCTGTTGCCTTGTCATGGCTGCACTCATGGACCAGGCATGACCTGTTTACCAGAGCCGCACTGTATTGCTTGAACCTCTGCCTTGCATGACCGTCTTCGCCAGCCACATCCTCTGACTCCTTGCCCGAGTCTTCTTCCAGTGCATCCTCGGACTCCTTGCCCGACTCTTCTTCCAGTGCATCCTCGGACTCCTTGCCCGACTCTTCTTCCAGTGCATCCTCGGACTCCTTGCCAGAGTCTTCTTCCAGTGCATCCTCTGACTCCTTGCCCGACTCTTCTTCCAGTGCATCCTCTGACTCTTTGCCCGACTCGTCCATCCTCGGACTCCTTGCCCGACTCTTCTTCCAGTGCATCCTCGGACTCCTCGCCCGACTCGTCCATCCTCGGACTCCTCGCCCGACTCGTCCATCCTCGGACTCCTCGCCCGACTCGTCCATCCTCGGACTCCTCGCCCGACTTCGTCCATCCTCGGACTCCTCGCCCGACTCGTCCATCCTCGGACTCCTCGCCCGACTCGTCCATCCTCGGACTCCTCGCCCGACTCGTCCATCCTCGGACTCCTCGCCCGACTCGTCCATCCTCGGACTCCTCGCCCGACTTCGTCCATCCTCGGACTCCTCGCCCGACTCGTCCATCCTCGGACTCCTCGCCCGACTCGTCCATCCTCGGACTCCTCGCCCGACTCGTCCATCCTCGGACTCCTCGCCCGACTCGTCCATCCTCGGACTCCTCGCCCGACTCGTCCTTCCAGTCCATCCTCGCCCGACTCGTCCTTCCAGTCCATCCTCGCCCGACTCGTCCTTCCAGTCCATCCTCTGACTCCTCGCCCGACTCGTCCTTCCAGTGTTATTACAGGCATGTCACTCAGTGCTACAGTCTCCTCTTGCTATGGCAGTTTACCTAGTACCATGTTTTTACCATGACTCATGCCACAAATTTGTTAACACAGGTCTCCAGAGCAACTCGTCCTTCCAGTCCATCCTCGCCCGACTCGTCCTTCCAGTCCATCCTCTGACTCCTCGCCCGACTCGTCCTTCCAGTGTTATTACAGGCATGTCACTCAGTGCTACAGTCTCCTCTTGCTATGGCAGTTTACCTAGTACCATGTTTTTACCATGACTCATGCCACAAATTTGTTAACACAGGTCTCCAGAGCAACTCGTCCTTCCAGTCCATCCTCGCCCGACTCGTCCTTCCAGTCCATCCTCTGACTCCTCGCCCGACTCGTCCTTCCAGTGTTATTACAGGCATGTCACTCAGTGCTACAGTCTCCTCTTGCTATGGCAGTTTACCTAGTACCATGTTTTTACCATGACTCATGCCACAAATTTGTTAACACAGGTCTCCAGAGCAAACTGCAGTGGATCACCAGATGTATCCAGGAAGCAGAACGTCATTGAAAGTATATTCACACTGCTAATCTGTGTCTGCATCAGTACAGTATTGTATACCATGTCCACTTCTGTGCAAGGGCCAAGGATGGGAGTCCTCAACCTTGGTTTCAAGGCATATGTAACATCACCTGAAACACACTATAGTAAACACCACTGAGTGCTCTGCTATCTGCATTCATGGAATTAGACCACCTGCCTTAACCTTGCAGAAGGTCGACCCTGCCCAGAATGTTAGTACAGCTTGCTAGTGTGCCAGATGTGGAAATTGTGGTAACCATCTGGATGGCATAAGTACACAATATGTAATTCCCCATGCACTGGGGGAATGCTGGTAGTGGAAGTGCAAGCCCTTCTGGTATATATCGGATGCCATGCAGAGCAGCTGGAGCCCTGAGATCAAAGATGGAGCAGTCAGTGGCCCCAGCACCTCATGGCAGTGAGTTGTCACAGAATGCCTTCATAGTTTTGGTTTTGTCTCTTCTGTTCAAGTACCAAGTACACTCCTTCACATGGATCAGCATCATGTGAAGGAACTGGTGTAGGATGTCTGTAAAACTGTTAGCATGTCCCCAGTCAGACACTGAAAGGGTCCCGTAACAAGGATGGTTAATGCTATACAAGCCTTTTATCTCCACTGGGATAGGAAGTTCACAAATTCTTCTTGAAATCGTGTGAAGACAGTACATGTTTGTGTCTACTGGTAGAGGTCAGCTATGTTCCATTTGTACAATGATGGTACGTCAGCTGTCGACAGGTATCTCTTACAGTGGGTAGGGCAGTGATGCACAACATTGTGGATACTGACTTTCAAAGCAGCCACTAACATGCTGACTAGCAAAACCAGATGCTGTTCCTAGCATCATAGTACAAGTTGTATTCCTGCTTAGTGAGAAATGCTAACTTGAGATAAGCGAACATAGCTGTTCATTACACAATTATGTACGTTTCTGAACTGCAGAACCAAGTTTGACTTCATTGCTTGCATACGCGATGCCTCTCATTAGTTTTTAGCTTTGGGTATTTACGCCTGCGTTTGAACAGATTTCTGCTGGTTTCCGCATTGTGTAGCACTACGCACTGCCATGCAGTTGTGTGCCAAAGCAGGACAGTTAAATCCCTGGCAGAAATTTTCATCCACTGAGCTCCTTCTTGATCAGTTCTGAATAGTCACCCCTAGCGACAAGAGTCTTCATCCTAGCATTATGGACAGTTGGACTACCCTTGTTTCTCCTGGCAACCTTGTTGACTTGGGTCTTTTGAGGCAGTGTAGCAATTGCCTCATGTACACAGACCATCCTCTACTAATAACACACTGTAGTACAGAGTGAGAGAGCTGTATTTACACCAAGAATCTAGAGTCAATGCTCTTTATCATTCAGAGCAGTAACACATGAGAAGGTTGTCAACTCACCCACCACTATGTATGCTCGTAGTACCACTACTCCTACACATAGTATGCATCAAGCAGTAAATCTGTGTGTGCAGAGGTTCTCTTAAAAAACTTACCAAAACACCAGTGACCTCCAAAACACAAGACTGCTACAGTTAACACAGTCCCCACAGCACCCATGACACACAGCAACACCAGTGTGTCACCCACCAAGCCAGTAAGGCGTAACACTCAAAAAAACAAATTTTCTTGTTATTGGAGACTCAGTAGATAGATACACAGATGTCCCACTCACCAAGTTAGAGAAGGAGAAAGTCGTGGTCAGCTGCCAGGATTCATCAGATCATGCATGCACTTGGGTCTCTCAGCAACAAGTACCATTATGACTCTGTCATAGTTGGTGTGAATGATCTAAGACATACCAAACCAGACTATATAAAAAGAAACATGGTTGAGCTCTGAGTATGTGTCCCAGGCAGGTATGACCCTAGCCTTGAGCAGCTTACTACTCTCACCTAAAATGATGACACAGTATAAACAAAAAATTATTGCTTTCAATACTTGGCTCAGTTTTTTGTCATTCAAAGGGGATCCAGTTCCTATCAACCTGGGAAGCCCTGGTTGACCAATCTCGCTGCTTTACCAGAGACAGTTTGCATTTGGCACTTGTAGGCTTTTGGGTGCTGGCAAAGGCTCTTGCCTCCCCATAGTGCCTTTTGTAGGTAAAGTCTCAAAAACAACATTAACAACATGAAATTAAACAATCAGAACAAATTAAGGGTCATGCTACTAAATGCTAGGAGCTCAAACCAAAAACTTCAGTCCCTGGAAGCACTTCTATCACTGAAAGATGTAGATGTCTGTGCAGTCACAGAAACCTGGTTCAAGGTCCCCCCCCCCCAGCCTTGCAAGGCTACAATGCCTTCCACACCTTTAGACTGCAACACGAACGTATGAAAAGCAAAGGAGGCTGTATTTTTATCTGTATTACCGATAAATTCACCTCCTGTCTAGTTAGGCTGGATGACTCCATGGAGTTACTCCAGGTCCAGGTTACTGTGGGTAAGACCCCCATTCAAGTCCTGGCCAGTTATACATCCCCTCAACGGGTCACGACACCCATGAACCCTACTTGAGTAAACCGAAGATGATCCAAATTTTACCAAACACACTGGTTATGGGGGATTTCAGTTATCTCACCATCAACTGGGAAACATAGGCTAGCCCTGACTCGCTAGCACAAAAGTTCCTAGACTTTGTTAATTCAAATGCCCTGGAACAAATTTCCTATACTCTGACAAGGAGAACAAACATTCTGCATCTGGTCCTCACCAACAAAACCTTTACCAAGGCAAACTTTACCCTCCTAGGTGAAGGTATAAATGCATTCCAAGCCCCAACACAAGCTGAAAGTGGTAACTACACCGAACCTTACACTAAAGCCCTGTACAGTCACTTGCATAAGTGTATAAACTTGGCTGTAACAGACTCTAAGCTAGAGCCCCAAGTAAAAACAAGCCACCATGGGGGCCACCCAGCATCAACAGGCTTTACAATAAACTCAAGGTTGCTATCCAAGAAAAAAAGACAAGGCCCCAGCAATGGAATAGCACCCTCCTCAGTCTCAACAGGCAAATAAGACAACTTGTCAAATCCTCCAAGGGCTTCTGTGAGCGAAACTTAGCAAATACAGCCAAGGGTAACCATAAGCCCTTTTACAGGTACACACTTAACTTAATGATTGACTTCAACAATTGGCTAAGGTGTCATTCTAAGGGGAACCAGTATCTGTCTGCCTGGGATGACATGAGCAACAAAACACGATGCTTTGCCAGAGATGGCCTGCACCTGTCGCCCATGGGATTCCGGATACTGGCTAAGGCTCTTGCCCACCCCTATAGTGCCTTTTTTAGGCAAGATTCAAATGACAAATTCACTACTGTAACAGGTACAAGCAAGCAAAATCTGAGGGTAATGCTAGTAATGCTAAAAGTCTAAACCTCAAAATGCACTCCCTCAAGGCACTCCTTAAAATGGAGAACATCAACATCTGTGCAGTGACAGAGATCTGGTTCAAGGCTCCAGAGAGCACCCATGCATTACCAGGCTTCGTACCACACCTTTTGGCCACCTAACCTGGACTGAAGCACTAAAGGTGGAGGCCTGTCCATATTCATTAAGGATATCCACACCTCCAGGCTAGTTGCTCAGCATAATGCATCTGAGATTATCCAAGTGCAACTAACTCTGGGCAAGACCGCAGTGCAAATTGTAGCTTGCTACAGATCCCCCGCCATGCCCCAGGATTCCCACTCCTCATGTCTTGATACGCTGGAAAATATTAGAGTACAACCTAATACCCTAATAATGGGTGATTTCAACTACCCCAACATTAACTGGGAAAACTACTCATGTAACACCTCTTGTGCTCATCATTTTCTGGAATTCATAAATTCCAATGCCTTGGATCAACTTATCCACACCGCCACCAGGGGCAGCAATATCCTAGACCTGGTTATTACCAACATGGACAACCGGTGTTCCACACCAGAGGTCAATTCCTTGTTGGTCAGGTCCGACCACAAGCAAATCACCCTAGACATCCACTTCCCACCCCCACCCCCCATTAGGGAAACCACCATAAAAAATTTCTCCAAAGCCAACTTCACGCTTCTTAAGACAGAAGTGGCAAACTTCACGACACCCATGCTGACGGACAATAGAGATACGACTGCTGAAACCTGTACATTTGCACTTTATAAGCACTTACACGAGTGCATGGATCGTGCAGTCCCTAACAGAACCAAGATGCTATCCTCCCAAAAAAAAAGGAAGTCAATCTGGTGGTCCCCTGCTATAAACAAAGTCTACAACAGAAGAAAGAAACTGTTGGAAAAAAGAGTAAAATCCCATGATTGGAGGAACTCCGTGGTCAGCCTCAGTAAGAAGCTGAGATCCCTCATAAAATCCTCCAAAGCTAGTTAGGAAACCAAAATCACCACTGATTCTAAAGACGACCACAAAGCATTCTGTAGCTATGTCAAGAATCTCAATGGCAACACTCAGATCTGCTCTGAGTTACAGCACAATGGCACTAAATATACAGAACCAGCTGATATTGCCAACATCCTGGCAGATAGGTTCAGTGTTAACTTTACCCTTCTCTCATCCCCTAAAGGGCCCATCTCTATACCGGAAGAATGCAAAGTACCTGTAATCATGGCTGCACAGGTAAAAAACACACTCTCCAAAGCCAAGAACACTGCATCCATGGGACCTGACAACATCCCAGGCTGCGTTCTACATGAACTACAGAATGAACTGGCACCCCACCTAAGTACCATGTTCAATCATAGCCTCACCTCAGGCTTTGTGCCCACTGAATGGTGCACAGCAATGGTTATCCCACTCCACAAAGGGGGAGCCACCACAGACCCCGGGAACTACTGCCCAATTAGCCTGATGAACCCGGTCTGCAAGGCTATGGAGCATATCATCATGGAAATTATAAACAACAACATTGGTAATCTCCACGCTCAGACCCTACCCAGTTCGGGTTTGTAAAAGGCAGATCATGTCTCCTAAACCTGATAGACTTCTTTGAAGCTGTCACCAAAGCCATAGATGAGGGTAAGGTGGTTCACACAGCCTATCTAGATCTCGCCAAGGCTTTCAACACCATCCCCCACTCTGGAATTATAGACAAACTCACTAAACTAGGTATAAATCCCTATGTCACAAGATGGGTTGCCAACTGGCTCACTGACGGAACCCACACTGTGAAAGTAGCAGGCTCTAAATCCAACTTCAGACCAGTGACAAGTGGAGTACCACAGGGTTCAGTCCTAGGTCCTCTCCTGTTTGGTATCTACATCTCTGAAGTACAGGCTAAGACAAAAGGTCTTTGGCTAACAAAGTTCGCAGATGACTGCAAACTAGGAGCCATAATCAAAACTCCTAACGATGTGGACATCCTACAAAAGGGCCTCACTGAGACAGATGCCTGGTGTCAAACCCATGGCTTCAAGCTCAGTGCCAAAAAGTGCATTGTCATCCCTTTTGGTAAAAACTCTTTACCCATGAACTACCACATAGGTGGTAGTCTACTTAACACTGAAAGTGTGATAAGAGACCTTGGGACACAGGTGGACAGTAGTCCCTCCTTTCATAATCACATCACCACAGTAGTCAGGAAATCCTTCTACTTGGCACACCGCATCACAAAAGGTTTCTCATGCAGGAAAAAAGAGGTCATTGTTCCCCTCTACTCATCACTCATTATACCCAGTATAGAGTACCATGCCCCTTTTGGTATGTACCTCACAAGACATTTACAACAACTGGAAAGGCCACAGAAATACCTCACAAAGAGGATTACCAGCCTTAAACAGATGCCCTCATGAACCGTCTCAAAAAACTCCAGCTTTACTCTGTCACATATCGCCTACTCAGAGGTGATCTCTGCCTAACATACAAAGCTATGTCAAACCCAGAGCTGTTGGACATGCTCCACGTAAAGAAATCCCAATCCCTCCAAGCTACATGCTCTGGGGACCTAAACCTTGTCACCGCAATAAACAGAACATGCTGGAGGGATAGATTCCTGTCCCAGAGACTTCCCATACCCTGGAACAAACTACCTATCTATATCAAACAAAGCTCCTCATTAGCACTCTTCAAGAAGAATCTTGATGATTGGATGGGAAATAGGAAATTCACCCCGGGGATCACTTTTGTGGCTCTGCTTGACAGGAGCATAGGAAAATAATTTTTTTGGGTGGCAAAAGCCAGGGTACCATTTGGCTAGGCTTATATAGGCCTTGGGACCAATAGCTTAGTACCTACCTATGAACCTAAAGGGTAGGACCCAAGCATGTGCAGAACTAGTGGCCAACGGTATCGCACACTGACTCCACAGAGATAGCATGCCTGCTAATGGATAGATTTGCAAAAAGTTTATTCCCCTGCCCCTCCTAACTTACAACAAACCTTTCCCCAAACTCCTCACCCTACATATCTGAAGAGCAGGTCCTCAAAACCTTGTCAAAGGCAAAAAAAACACAGCCTCTTTGGGACCAGACCACATCCCAGCCCGTCTTCTAAATGGGCTAAAACATGAACTAACATCACCACTAAGTACCCTTTTCAATCATAGTCTAACCACAGGCTTTGTTCCTGTGGAATGGAGAACAGCAACAATTATTCCTATCCACAAAGGTGGCCTAACAGACCTGGTGAATTACAGGCCCATAAGCCTGACCAGCTTCATCTGTAAGGCCATTGAGCTTATTATGGACCTCATAAATAAAGACATAGGTGACCTTCAAACCCTGGATCCTACCCAGTTCAGGTTCGTGAAGGGCAGGTCTTGCCTGTTAAATCTGGTGGATTTCTTTTAAAATGTGACCAAGGCCACTGATTGCAGATCTGATCTGCACACAGCATACCTTGACCTGGCAAAGACTTTTGACACAATCACACATTCATGCATTACCAATAAACTGAATGTAAACCCCTTTGTTGTAAGATGGGTTGCCAGCTGGCTCACAAACTGGGCACACACACTATTAAAGTGGGTGACTCCACATCAACCAGCAGATCTGTTGCCTGTGGGGTTCAACAGGGGTTAGTACTGGACCCGCTACTGTTTGATATATACTTCTCAGAAGTTCAGGTCAATACCAAGGGGTTGAGGCTGACCAAGTTTGCAGATGACTGCAAACTTGGTGCAATCATTGAATACCCAATGATGTCGGTATACTCCAGGAGAGTCTCACGCAGACCGATGACTGCTGTACGCATCACACACACAAACAGAATGCAAAGAAATGCATATTCATTCCCTTTGGCACAATGCCCCCCCCCCCACACACACACACACACACACACACACACACTATCAAATCAACAATACTGTAAGTATCCATGAAGTGGTAAGGTACTTGGGATCACAAGGTGACTGTGACATTAACTTCGACCACCATGTGTTTACTGTAGTAAGGAAAGTTTTTACGTAGCACACTTGCTCTTGAGATCATGCGTTTACTAATCAAAATAAGTTATAAACCTCCCCCCCCCATACTCGGCACTTATCTCGCCCATAATTGAGTATAACGTCCCATTTGGCATGTGCTGTACTGAGCACCTGCAGTTGAGAGAGACCTCAGAGTTTTCTAACAAAGATCAGGGGGCTCCAGCATGTGCCTTACACAGACCGACTGAAGTCCCTGTCACTACTACGTATCGTACAGACTTCTTAGGGGAGACGTATGAGAGCAATTCAAGACCCAGCCTAATGAACTTGCTGCATATCTGTAAATCAAGTGGAACTAGGGCTACCCATTCCAGGGACCTAAATGTGGCCTGCGACTTAAATAGGACATGCTGGAGGGAGAGATTTATCTCCCAGCAACTGCCATGTCTTTGGAAGAGGCTACCAATTTACACTGCTCAAGAGGAACCTGGATGAGTGGACGGGGCACTGTAAATTCTTACTGGAGATAGAGCCCACACTCCTCCTGGACATAGGTAGTCATCATTAAATGCAGTCCTGGGTATTGAGTAGCATTTCTTTGGTATTACAGTGGGATAAAATGGTTAGACTTAAAATGACCTCCAGGTTGATAGCCTAGTAATCTCCTATGATCAACTTATTTGCATACAGTGCAGCCCATGCTATTTTCTCATTAGTGCAGTCATTTTACAGGTGTTTCTGAATTACACCCTCACTGCATGCTGCTGCTAGTCACCGTTTCACCTAATGCTCTGTACTGTTTATTCCTTCTGGAATAACCTCCAGACTTCCATTTGCAAGACTGTAAAACCTCCAGACTTCCATTTGCAAGACTGTAAAACCTCCAGACTTCCATTTGCAAGACTGTAAAACCTCCAGACTTCCGTTTGCAAGACTGTAAACCTCCAGACCTCCATTTACAAGACTGTAAAATGTTGAGTACTGCAGAAAGCATTAAAAGTGTTAGTTTCCATTATAGTAGTTAAGCCTACAATGTAACTTCTGGGGCCCAGAGTTACACAGAACTTCTTTTGAGAGAGTTGGATTTTTTTCCACCCAGCACTGTACCTCATGCAGCTTCATGACTGGGGTGGGGGTCAAAATAATAGGGAAATACTTAAATGTAGACCCAGTCTTTGGGTGTAAGGGATGTAGTGATGACTTTGAAAGACTATTTGATATGCATCTGGAGCTTGAAGACAAAAAATATGTATATAGTTTTAGTTGTCAGCGTGTTTGAAATCCAGAATGCATGGAATTTGTCTGATAAATTATAGAAGTGGAAATAGGGATTTATGCGTTAATTTGCTGCAAAAAATGGCAGTTTGGAAGGGCCACTTGATCAGTACGTGCCACTTGTCTCTCCCATGCCTGCCAACCTCTGAGCATTACAACTTGTAGCACTGCCCTCTGAAAATCCTAGGAGGCCATCAGAAAGACGAACACACTTTTTTAAGAATAGAAGATCTTCAGTTGCCAGATCCATAGAGCTAGCAATAAAAAGATCATTCCGTAGGCTTAACTAAGTTATTTAATAAAGTGTGTATGCTTAAAGAGATAACTTTCTGAAAAAAATGAGTATGTCTAGGAATAGTAAGGATAAACTTAAGGACAAAAATCTTAGCTGTGCACCTGAGTCATGGCAGTTGAAAGGGATGGTCTCCCCTACTCTCATCCTATTTCAAGCTGTAGTAACTGTTTTGAATTGCTTTTCTGAAATGTATTTGTTTAGTGGCCTGACTCATTTCGTACTTGAACGCGAATGTGTTGCATGTTATTGTTTTTTTTTCACCTTTTTTCACTGCATACATGTCTAATCTTCTGAGGAGACCCTCGCATCATGGTGGTATACAATAGTGATTTTCTCCTCACTGTGTTAAGAGGCATCAGTTTTTGGAGAAGATGAAACGCCATTCGATGATTGTTCACAAACAGCTTTGCTAGCATAGACTGCATTGTATTGCATTTTATTGTGCAAGTTTTAAAAAAGAAAACTTGAAAATACAACCCATATCAGTGATGTTTTGCAGTGTACAGTCTGGGGACAGAAGAGTAAAACACTACTGTTTAATATGTACCTGAACTAGTCTGGTGTTGACTGTCATTTCTGCTGTTTTAGATGCCCAGGTTGATCACATGTCACTGGTGAAACGTTTTAACCATATTGATGCCCACAACCAGGATACTTTTGAGGCCAAAGATCTGGAGATGCTCATTAAGACGGTAAGTGTCCTGCAAATCATAACATGCCATATGACTGATGTGTATTTATAGATTAATAAATTACTTATAAAGTGATAAGTGAGCCTTGGCCCAAGACATTGTCATCGGTGCAACAGATAACACACGCACCTTTTGTGCAGAAGGTTGTGAGTTAGATTCACACCCCAGTTTGATTGTGGACAGTGCAGTGCAACATAAGATGGTTGCCGCATTCTTTGAGTGCGTCGTCCTTTGGATGAGACAAAACTGAAATCCCATCTGCTCGAGCTGGTGGTAGCTCATTTGGATGTAAAAGATTTTACAGTCCCTATTAGAAAGAGTACGGGTCCTTTTACATATTAAAAAATGTACATATTTACATTCTCATATATGCATATATTTTTTATTTTTCTTGTAACATCTTCATTGTTCTTCCTTAATTGACTCCAACTCCTTCTACAACTATAATAATTTCTTTGCAATATGTCTGCTAAAATCCATTTTCCATTAAACAGACTTTCATTTAGTCTTTTATTTCAAATCACCCATATTGTTTAAAATCAATTCTCATCTACTCTTCTGTATCCCTTTTTTCTTGTAATGTCCATAATCATATTCGTACCTTTATAATAGTTTATTAATATTCTCAAAATTTTTTTCACAACTTTTTCCAGACTTTCGCCACTCTTTTACATTTAAGAAGTGTGATCTTTTGTCTCTTCCTCCCCACACAATAAAACACGGTTTCAAATTTCTTTTGCATGTCGTATTTCCCTTTACTGGTAACTTATTGCCAGTCTCAGTAGGAAATCCTGAGTCTGCTATCTTGGTACATCACTTTTTCCTAATTTTAATGACTTTAATCACGTCTGATAAGTTTTCCAATTGATTTACATAATATTGTTTTATCATATTGTACCACATGCTTCTATATTTCTCTGCATCAGCAATTTTTTTATTTTCCATGGTAGCGTTTTTTTCTTTGACTTTTAGTTTATTTACATAGTCTTTTTTATTTTCATCATCTCCCAGAACTTGTATTTAAACATTCTCACTAATGTTCTCATTTTGTTCCTTACCCAATTTAATAATCTGTACAAGCTTAAAGAAGCAGTGTAAACAACTGGATTCGGCAACCCCAGTGTCTCTTTATCATCACACACATACAACACACCTTTTTTCACTGGGTTTAATCTTGAACCCAGATGAAAGAAACCCACTAATTGCACAATTTCCTTTTCATATTTGTCAATGATCTTATAAATATTTAACATGCATGCTATTTTCCCATTAATACAGAATTTACCAAGTCTTTTTCCTGCATCCTGATCTATACAGCCTCCACATAAGACATTTACTACATAATTTTTCCCTAGCGGGTCCAAGGGTGGATGGGGCAAGGTGTAAATGACCACTTAGCCCACTTGTCTTGTACATTGTCATAACCATGTCAGTGGTGCAACAGATAGCACATTTGCCTTTGATGCAGGTGGCCATGGGTTCTGTTTTCACCAGCGAGGCAGAGTGCTGGCACTGCAGTAAAGTACAAGGGGATGTTGCATTTCTGAATGTGCTGTCCTTTGGATAAGACATTAAACTGAGGCCCCATCTGCTTGCGTTGGTGGCAGCTTAGGTGGATGTAAAAGATCCCAGGGCACCTATCAAAAATAGTAGTGAAAGATCCCAGGGCACCTATCAAAAATAGTAGTGAAGTTCCCCAGTGCCCTGCCTAAGTGTATGCTAGTAGTTTAAATACTGCTTTGGGTCTCCCCTAATAAGAGGCTACCAGCCTAGTGGGACTAACCTGGCCAGCAAAGGATAAATAAAATTGTTGCGTCTTTCGGCTTATCCCGGTTAGGGGTCGCCACAGTGGAACTCCGGTCCGCTAATGTTTGGTAGTGGATTTTTACGTGCCATGTTACCAGCCCTGATGCACAACCTTCAACGAAGGCACGCTCATTCACGCATGCCTCCAGACAGAAGACGCTGTAGCTGAGAATCGAACGGGGCAACGTCTTGCTGCGAGGCGACAATGCTACTGCAGCACCAAATAAAAAATAACTAAATTTAAAATTTAGAATTGTATGTCAGTTGCTCAAATAATGCATACACAGAAGTGACCAATTGAATGGCGGTCTGTAGAATTTCTGATCTGGTAAGAAGTGGTCTGTCCTCTGTAATCAAACGTGACTGATGTGAAAAGTTTCCCATGCTGCAAGAACCCCGCCTTCTTCCCATCATGCACCACATGTACAAGTTGCTGCTTATTTTTGATGCACTTTGTGAATGATGGAAGAAAACTGCCTCTAGTCTACCGTTGTTTTTATTGGCTATTTATTTATTTTTTGAGTAAAAAGATTTACTTAGCATCTGTAAGTAGATTTTTTTCTAATATTCTTCTCTTCTCTCTTTTGTGACTGTGGTCTTGTATTTGGTTTTCGTTTTCCGTCAGAAACCTTTCTGTTTTTGCAGCACAATGGATCCAGGCCCACTCATTGTGATGTGCCAAGCTACTTTTCATAGATCTGCCTGCAATAATTCTGTCCTGCCCAGTAATAGGCACACTCCTTCACTACTGTGTCTGTTTTTTCCCCACAAAATTATATAAGAGAAAGTGCAAGTTGTTCTGAGTTAGTCGAAGTATAATGTGCTGTGACTGATGCTGCTTCCACTGCAGCCCATGATTCCTCAGACCACTTGCCCCCGTGCTTGACCCACTCTCCCCTTGTTGCCTGCTGTCGATGCCCTGTTTAAGGTGAAAGGCCTTCCCTTCATGCGTGGAAGTCGACAGCAGGAGTGGCTTTTATCCCCATTTCTGGTCTCCACAGTGCCCATATGTCTGTCCTTTGTTTCTCCATTTTTTGATCATTCTCAGCATTGAAGTTATGCCCCAAACCCAGGTATTGTTTCCAGTACTGATGCCACTTCTTGTGACCATTGTACCCAGCATCTGTTCTAGTGACATTGATGATACTGGAGGTGCTAACCCTGTAAACGTTACACTTGGTGATGCTGGTCTCTGCTGTCTACTGTTCTTGGGACTGGTTCTAACATTGGGTTTCTAACACCTGTTTATGACCTTATTTCCAGGTATTAACTTCATTGCAGCTGTTTGAGGCATCAACCCTGTGTGTGTGTTTGAGGCCTTGTGTTTTGCTGTCATTAGTGGGACAATCCGATTGGTTGGGCAGTTCTTCCAGGAGGACAGAACTTCTTGTGGCCTTTTGTAGTCCCTCTCATCTGGGTCTTCCACAAAACAAGTAATTTATTCTTTAAACTCCTGCCACTCTCCAGGAAACCCAGAAAAGTTGCTACCCCCTTCCACCCTGTTTTATTCTCTGTGGCAGTTTCAGTTCCCCTGTCCGTCACTGGGTCTATCTGCTGCTCCTTCCTTCCCTGAAGTTCGCTAAGTGAGCTCAGCTGGTGTGGATCTTATAAGGTCATGGGGTTATGACTTGCCCTTACTTCCTCACCTCCTCCACACCTGCAATTGTTGGCATGTTTGAGGGCTACTTCCTCAGTGAACCATGCTTCCCCTCTGGGAGCATTTGAGAAATGCCCCCCCCCCGATGGGCACTCCCATACATCCGTACCAGTGCCTCAGATGCCCAAGGCATTATTCAAACCCAGGATGTCTGAGCTGTAGTTGGGGCTTTATTCCTCTACTTCACATTGCTGAATAAACCCAGAAAAGTCTTGGCTGAGGTAAAGTATATTGAGTTCCCTGTGGATTCTGCTGGAAGATCTGAATCACGGCCGGCCTTGGGCATAGGCGAACTAGGCGACCGCCTAGGGCGTCATACAGGCCGGCCTCGTAAGGGTGCAATTTGTGTTTATTTATTTTAATTAATTTATCTTTCTTAATAAGAAAAGTAAATTTAATTAAAATAAATAAACCATATATAGAGACTGGGATATAAGCATTGCTACGTCCGCACAGGCATCACTGTGAACATTGAAAAGGAGTTCAAGTTGTATGTATTATGAATTCCAAGACTTAGTTGTCTCAGTACTTTTCTTTTTCTGTACGGAAGTATTATCTTCTGAGGCCATTTTCCTCTCCAGGTGTGCGCACATTGCGCGCACGTACGAAGGGATTTTTTTTACTGCATTAAAAGTATAGTGTTTGTCTATTACTCTGCCTGTGGAGCATATGTTTACATGTTTTTATAATTTGTCTTGTTTTTATGTCAAGAATCTAAATGACAATGCTCAGATCTGCTCTGAGCTACAACAGAATGGCATTAAATATACTGATCCCAAAGATATTGCCAGTATCCTGGCAGATCGATTTAGTGCCAACTTCACCCCCTCTCACCCCCTAAAGGGCCCATCTCAATAACAAAAGATTGCCAAATTCTGGTAATCACGGTCACACAGGTGGAAACCACACTCTCCAAAGCTAAGAATACAGCATCCATGGGACCAGATGACATCCCAGGCTCTGTACTACATGAACTACAAAATGAACTGGCACCTCACCTAAGTGTCATGTTTAATCATAGCCTCACCTCAGGCTTCGTGCCCATTGAGTGGTGCACAGCTACAGTTATCCCACTCCACAAGGGGGGATCCACCTTGGATCCCGGGAACTACCGTCTCATCAGTATGACGAGCCTGATCTGCAAGGCCATGGAACGCATTATCATGGAATTTATAAACAAAGACATTGGCAGCCTTCAAACACTGGACCCCACCCATTTTGGGTTTGTGAAGGGCCGATCTTGTCTCCTGAATCTGATTGACTTCTTCGAATCACTCTCCAGAGCTGTGGATAAGGGTAAGGCAGTCCACACAGCCTATCTGAACCTTGCCAAGGCCTTCCAACACCATCCCCCACTCTGGAATCCTAGATAAACTTACTAAGCTGGGCATAAATCCCTACATCACTCGATGGGTTGCCAACTGGCTTAATGACAGAACCCGGACTGTAAAAGTAGCTGACTCCATATCCAGGGTTCAATCCTGGGACCACTCTTGTTTGGCATCTACTTCTCTGAAGTACAAGCCAACACAAATGGACTCTGGCTAACAAAGTTCGCAGATGACTGCAAACTGGGAGCCATTATTGAATCCCCAAATGATGTGGATATTCTACAAAAGGGCCTTACAGAAACAGATGCCTGGTGCCAGAGCCATGGGCTCAAGCTTAATGCCAAGAAATGTATAGTTATCCCCTTTGTTAAAAAACATGTACCCATGAATTACCACATAGGTGGCAGGACACTAAACATCAAAAGTGTGATGAGAGACTTACGGACACAGGTGGACAGTGGTCTCACTTTCGATAACCACATCGCCACAACAGTCAGGAAATCCTTCTATGTGGCACACCTCATCACTAAGGGCTTTTCATCCTGAAAAAAGGAGGTCATTGTCCCACTGTACTCATCCCTCATTAGATCCATTATAGAGTATAAGGCCCTGTTTAGTATGCACCTCACAAGACTTCTGCAACAGCTGGAAAGGCCACAGAAATACCTCACTAAAAGAATCACAGACCTAAAGCAGATGCCATATGCTGACCGTCTAAAAAAAACTCCAGCTATACTCTGTGGTATATCGTCTATTCAGAGGCGATCTCTGCTTTATACAAGGCCATGTCAAACCCTGTGCTGTTGGACATGCTACACTTAAAGAAATCCCAATCCCCTCAGAGCCACATGCTCCATGGATCTAAACCTGGTCATCACAATGAACAAAACATGCTGGAGGGATAGGTTCCTGACCCAGAGACTCCGCATACTCTGAAATAGACTGCCCATACATGTCAAGCAGAGCGCCTCATTGACCCTCTTCAAAAGGAACCTTAATGATTGGATGGGAGATAGGAAATTCACCCCGGGGATCATGTCATTCGACCTGCTAGACGGGTCCAGAGAAGTAAATATTGTGGGAAGAAATATCCAGGGAATTGTTATGGCTAGGCTTGCATAGACCCTAGGGACGATAGCCTAGTACCAACCTATGAACCTATAAACCTATGAACATGACGTCACACTAGAACATTTTGCAGTAAAACCTTTTTTGTACATGACCTATTATTTTACGCATCATTAACCGTGTGCAGCAACAAGTCGGATCTTTGTTGTCGAGTTGAACGAGTTTGTCTACATGTCCACAAAAGTAAAGACTTGACATAATTTTGTGTTTTCCGGTTGCAGTTATTTGTATAGTCCATAACTGATTCCATGCATTTTGTTTGTTGATGTTTTCAGAAATGAAAACTGAATGTACTTTGTACATACCATTTGAACCATGCAGGAGAAAACCTAACCACTTGAACTAGGAATTGATACATAAATGCAGTAAGCCTAGAGCAGGAGAAAATGCACAATGCACAAATAAGCATTATCCAGTCCTAAAAAACAACTAAAAATATTAAAGAAGCATTTAGGGTTAAGTAAAAATCTGCTAGAATTTTAAAATTAGCAGTCTGTTTGAGAGCATGAAATAGCTGTGCTTCAGGCCAGCAGTGTACTGAGCATAACTGTATACAGTTCACTAGAAACAAATAGGTAAAACTTAAAGGGCAGTTAAACTAAAGGCATACTGTGAAGCGGCTGAAGAAGTCTTGAAATGGAAATCCAGAGTTGTTTTTCTTTTCAAGTACATTGAAACAAATAGCCAACTTGCTACATCATAACTCTCCTTTTCCATACCTACTGTTTAATATATTTAAAAAACTGTGTGTGCTTTAAAAGGCTGTACCATAAGTTTTTTGACCTAGCCTACATTCTTTATTTACATTAACAGACTTCCCGTTGATCTAGGTCTGTCAATCCCCGGAAAAGAGAATCGGGGACAAAGGAAATTGGAGTCTGGGACAGCCTAAAATACGCATCTTCAAATGTGCACATCAAGGTTCATAGGGCTAATTCTAGGCAGTCACTCTGCAGAATAATACACATCGAGCCAATAAGTATACACTGACTAGAAATGAGAATGAAATCTTGTACCTTGTGCTTGTGAAGTAAACACCTTGACCATTATGCCAACCCCCAATATCAAGACATCAGCACACCACAAGGGTGAGATGAGGACTTCCACACACAAGCATGTGACATTACAGTTATTACTATGAAATTCTAATAATAAAACGTGAGTATGTTGAGTAAAGGCAGGGGTGTCTAGCTGAAATAACCACAAGGACTGTAGCACTTGGTTACATAAATAATCTGTTGAAGATGTTCAAGGCAATTGTACTGCGACGTTATAACAAAATAATGTGTTGAATGCCAAAACATAGTTTGTCTCTTCATTGTGTGCTTGTAAAGCATTGTATGCACTAACATTAGTGATTTTGCACATATACTGTCCTAGTGGAATATGTCTCTTCTGAAAAGTTGTGTAAATCTTGCCTCAGTGATATACTTTGATTGTTATTCTCAAACACATGCATGCCCTTGTCATCAAATGAAGCTAATGTTCTTTTAAAAAATCATGTAATTGCCCTTTTCACATAGCATGTCACCAAAAAAGACAGCCATTCCCTGTGCATATTTTTGATGCGTCATTGTCAAGTAACTAAATGGGAATGTTTCACTTTCATTTTAGCAAAAAAGTTGGTTAACTGATTGTGTATACATTTATAATGGGATTTCAATGCTCAACTAACTGAAGCTTATTTTAATTAGCTGAGCAGGACAATGGCATATTTTCACAGAAATTAAAATAAGAGTTTCTTAACATACTTCATATCCTTCAGAATTGCAACTTAACACAAATCCTGTTGTTCTAGCAACTTTAAGTTAAAAAAGTGTAGTATTTAAAATATGTCCCTATTTTTATGGTCATTGCATCCACATCCTGTCCAGATTTTTGCAGCAAGGTTGAGAGGTATGCATACCTCTCAACTATCCATATTTTAGCCTCATATTTTTGGCCTATTCCTCAAAAAAATTGTGGTTTTCTGGCAAATCACTGAAGATTTAAATAACTAAATGTCATACATTTGAGTTTCAGCCTTCATTTCCTTCAGAAAATGCATGGTGGGTTGTATGTCTGAAGGGCCTTTTATGGTTAAAATATTCTGAAATGGGTAGTTTTGTCATTATTGGTTCATACATTTTGTTTCATTGCTTACTGGAAAAATGTTCAAAACTACTAATTTAAAACATACTGTAACAAGTGTAAATGTTTCTGTGTGCAACTAGCTGTTTGTTTATCAAATGGCACACTGTTGTAAAATCTGAAAGCAGTGTTAGTAGTATAATTGCCTTTGGTGCAGAAGGTTGTAGATTCTACTCCCACACCATGTAGATGGCGTGCTGCTATTGCATTGCCCATATGATTGTTGATTTATTTGGTGCATTATAAGGGGGATAGGGATTCTGCACTCCTGAGTATGTCCTTTGTATGAGATGCCTAGTGACTATGAACTTGTTGGTCATTTCCTATTGCAATAGTACCAACTTATCATAGTTTTTAATGCAGTATAGGCAATTAATTCTTCAAGGAAAGCAGGCACTGACTTTGTAGAAAAAACATTGATATGTGAAGTTGTTTTGCCGGTAGCAACCTCTTCATTAGGTACGGATTTCTTTAATGTGGAATTCAGATGATTTTACATCTGCAGAGATTGTGAGTATGGAGTAATATTGGTGGATTATAATGACAGAAGTCTTAAGTGTCCTTTTTATGGTTGAAAATTTCTGAAATGGGTAGTTATTGGTTGATACATTTTGTTTCATTGCTTATTAAAAGAATGTTTAAAACTGCAAATTTAAATCACTTTCTAACAAGTGGTGCTGTATTATACAAGGAATGTAACTCAATGCAATCAGGAAGATGAATCAAAGAACAAATACACGGATGCATGGCCCTAAAAAATGTGTTCAAGGAGTCTGTTTTGAAAACAGCCCAAAGGTAAACTTAATTCTTCACTGGCCAGATGCATTTTCTATGAATGTGGGTTTTCATTCCGTTTCAATGAATATGAATTTTTTCATTTCAATGAATGTGAGTTTCAAGGGCAGAGAAATTTACTGCTTATGCTATGTCTGTTTTCATTGCGAGACTGTATTGTTTAGCAAATGGCTACCTGTGTTTGTGCTATTTTATTTCAATATCTGTAATGACTGTAGAAGCAAATAAGAGAACAGTATGCATGGTAACTGGTGAGAAATAACCAAATAATGGAACACTGGAATGGCTGAAGAAGAGGCTGCTGGGGAGATGGGGTTGCTGCAGGAGTGGCTAGGGCCCTATTTGACCGTGATATGGTCTTGTATTTAAAGTAGAAAATACTATGTAGAAGGTAGTTGTAGTTAAAGATACCTTGTAATGTAGTTATTCTTCCTATGCATTTAAATAATTTAAGGAAATGACTGGAGTGGCTTTCTTGGGGAGTGACCCTGTGGGTGTGGCTTAAATAGGGGTGTTTCATGACTTGGTGTGGGTGGGGCTTAAGGGGCGCTGGAGCACTACTTCGCCTAGGGCGCCATTTTGGCTAAGGCTGGCCCTGATCTGAATGAAGAGGTGGTCATTATGACTTCACCCTCATGATCCAGATGACAGAAAAATTCAGGAGTATTTTCAGCTTGTGCAACAGTGTGGGGGGCTGACCAGCTGACACCATACCTTCCCCCCAGTGTACAGGGCATATGGTGTACATGTTCACCCTATAGTTATCTTGGATGGTGCTCTTCTTGTTAGATGTCTCTAAAAATGCCACCAGGGTAGCTTGGGAGAAGATTCCATTGGACCCATTTTCCAAGGAAGGACAACAATGTGTGTCTGCTCCCCAGGGAGTACTCTCTTGCTCGCGAGTCTTTCAGAAATGAAAGAGTCTTTTTAATGACCATAAAGAAGACTTAACACCCCCAAGGCCCAGATGTGTATCACTGCATCCCTTTGCCAGGGAGATGCATACAGTGGTCTTATTTGACAAGCATGTCTTTTGCATCCACCACGCTGTATTTGTGGGTGCTAAATTTTGCCATGCGTATGTTTTTTCCCCAAAGGGATTAGCCAGTAAAGTACACCAAACGCAGGTATCTACTTATGGACAAACATTGACCCAAGCCCATTCCTCCCCCAAAATGAGCAGCCTGTTGGTCTGTATATCGTGCAGTACAAGACCGGGCGCTACACAAGCTGCAGGATCTAACATGGACATGGCCATGTGCAAGCACTACTAATTCCGTCAGATTGACATCACCAAAAGCACGAAGGCAGCATCTTTAGCCTTTCCTTTTCATGTTCCCTTCTAGGAAGTACAGGAGCGCCTGGAAAATATGGGTAAGCAGGGCACGCCTTTGCCAGCTGTGGGTGTGTCAACTTACTTCCTCCTCTGCATTCAGTCAGACAACATCAGATATGGCTCCAGTGTTGCAGACTGCAGCAGATACAGTGCTGAAAACTAATTGTCCCCTAAGCTAATTTCCAGTAAGGTTGTGGTCCCAAAAGTAAGAGTCTTGGCATTCTGCAGGGGGCTGTAGTCTGTCCAAAGGATTGTCCTGAGAGGTTTCCTGATTGTCCCATTCTGAGGACATGCTCGATTGCCCTACTTTGGAGATAGTCTGAGATCACATTTTCCCACCAGTTGTCCCCATGGAAATAAGACCACTAGGGACAAGTGTGTGGGAATTTAGTATCTAGAGAGCATGTTTCCCCTTTTGTCCTTCAACTTCCTTCTACCCTTGTCAGGTGTCTGTCCATACTAAAGACAAGCAGCAAGGAAAGAGGTGATAAAACTTCTTGCAGAAAAAGAAAAGGTCCTGCATGAGGACCCCTTTGACTTGAAAGGCTTAGGGATACTATTCCAGACCCATTTTTCCTGCCAAAAGCCCTCGGAGTAATAGGTCTCACAAACCTAAGCTGTTTACCACCACCCACCCCCCAAAAAAAATTATAGGGTTATGTTGCAGTCAGTCAGTCACTGTAGGAAGGAGACCTGATGTGTCATTTTGACCTCATAGAAACCTTTTTTTCATTAAAAAACACCAAGAATTCCAGCATGTATTTACAGTTTTGGGTTAGTGCCTGTCACTGTCAGTTCTAAACTCTGCCTTTAGACTCACTCCTGCCCCGCTTCCCCCTTGTTCACCAAGAGTATATCTTTAGTAGCAACTCACCAGAGGCTGTAGGGTCATGATCTTTCCTTGCCTAGATGAGTTGTTTTTTCACTTCTGAATTCTTGGAGGACCTGGTGTAACACAGCTCTGAGCCTTTGCCCAGGTTGCTTCATTGTCTGGGGATCACAGTGAACCTTTCAAAGTGACATCTGGTTCTGGCTGCCTTACATGTTGTCCACTGTGCCCTGCACATCAGCTTTTGTTTAGTCTCATTGCCCCACACATTATTTTCCCATCAGAAAATGGTACCTGTGATTCACTCATCTTGGTTTGTGCCAGTAGGTATTTGCTTTAGAAGATTAGGATTCGTAGCAGTAGCAGCTGATATGATACCCTTTCTAGATTGTAACTGACCGATCTATAGTGTGGATCTAGTAATTTTGACTCTGTCTCTCTTTTAGTTTTTGGATGCCATCCAGTTAATGTCAAGGTGTAAGGTCCTTGTTGGCAAGGGGTTATTGTAATTCCTTCAGACAACACACCCATTTTTGTCTGATAATTCAGCAGGCATGGAAGAATGCATCAGGAGTTCACTTTTTGTTTGTCAGCTCCATTCCCAAGGAGGCCAGTTCCATAGCAGAGAGGCTGAACTATTTTAGAATTTTGATGCTGGTCTTTGAACTTTTCGTTAGCCAGGTAAATTCCCCATCAATGTTGAAAACTGGTATGAAAACCCTAATGCTTCTCAGATAAACAAGTGTCCCAACTACTGTTGAAGTGTCATCCTAAGGATTGTCTTATTCGGGTCTGCAATATGATTTCCTTCATTTCCTGTCATGAGGCTTATCCAGAAAGCCAAACTTCTGGGACGTATACCAATCCATCTCAACAGCAAATCTACTGAATCCCGATAGAACAAAACAAATTCGCCTAACCTTTTGGCAATCCTAGAGAGAGCCCCTCCCATGCCCGTATAGTGGGTGGATACACCCCACAACCCCAAGCGTATACATTCATACTTCAGGGTTTCACAACAGTAGAGATCTCCACTACTGGCAAATGCTGTTTCTTCGGCTTTCTTTCCATCTGCCTACATTTGGTAGAACTGCTATCAATAAACTGACAGGTTACTGACCTTCTGAAGGTGAAAATCATCTTCGTAGCTCCTTTTTGGCTTCTTCAGACACCATGGAGAAGCCATTATGCCTGCGTCCTTTCAAGATGGTGCTGTCACACTTTAGGCAAACCCCACCCAGCCTTGCATTCCCTAAAGCTTACTTTGTGATTTATTTGATTTATTTGGTAGCCAGTGGTCCCAGTTTTTATGGACTGAGAAATTATTATTTCGTCATCTCAGACTTTCCACTCATAAGACTTTTAAAGGCAAGTGGGTCATTTTTTTCACTTTGGGCATCCAGCAACTGATTAGATCTTTTTCCACCCAGTCTTCTTAACTACCTATCCAAAATATTTTATTTATTTTTACTCTGTCAATATTTATTTGGTTTCTGTCCCAAATTTTAATTGGAGATGGGACCAATGTTCATAGTGTTACACTGCTGCAGTCATCACACTTGGGTTATCTTGCCATCAGGCGGTCCCACAGTCGGCCAGAGTTCCAAAGTCTTGGTCCGGCGTCTGTTGCTGTCGCTTCTTCCCTGACGTCATTGCTCCAGGGGTATATAAGAGGCATCCGACACCATTTTCTTCAGTCTTTCTTGCCACGCGGTGCCCGAAGCAGAAGCAGTTCGCAAGTGCCGGTCGGCCATCTCCTGAGATTTTCAAATCAAATTTCAGACCAAAGTCTTCAATAAAGCTAAGTACCCCGTCCGATGTCAGAAAAAGTTAACAATTGCATTTCTTGTGGAAAGCAAATACGTCATAAGGACTTTAATTCTTATTGTATTCCTTGCCTAGGCCCAGACCACGATGTCACAGGTTGTCGGTTTTGTGCTAGGTTTAACAAACGAACTATTAAACGGCGGTTTGATTTCGCCCAACATTATTTTGGTAGGAAATTTAATTATACCATGCCGTCGGAGCAACCGACGACCGGAATGCGTAACAAATGCAAAGATAAGGACAGGCAGCCGAGACCCAAACCAGACACCGAGGCCTCTGCTAGGCCATTCGCTGGTTCTCCGGTTTTCAGTGAGGTGCCTATGCAGCCCCTGACGACCGCTGATTTAGAACCTCAGGTGGCATCCGATTCCCAAGCGGAGATTGCTAGGCCTCCACAACTTTTACCTTTAGGCCCTTCCGACTCCATGGCTGAAGGAGATTCCGGTGCAGTTGAAATGCCTTCAGTTGCAGAAGGTGTCTTCAGACTGACTACACTCACTATTAAATCCTATGCAAAGCTGAAAACCCCTTTAAAAACAAAGAAGACTGTACAGCAGTCTCCAGTACAAGGCCCCATGCCTAAGAAACAGATGCTTAAGATGGCTGAAGATTTAATTACCCTAATCAGGGGTTCCCATCCCCCTCCTGATAAAAGGCCAAGACAGGAGGACTACGCTTCCCCTGACCAAGTTTCAATTTCCTCAGATTCTTCTGAGGAACAGGAATATTCTTTTCCCCCTTATGAAGACTCTGATGCTGAAGAGTCTATCCCTTCAGCGTCTCCCCCAGAAGACTACTCTTTTGGGGAAACTTTACATACCATGAGGGAACATTTCCACTGGGAAGGCCAGGATTACTCTGATTCTAAGAAAAGGCTCAGAGAGTTCCTTTTACTACCCCAGCACAGACCACTGGCTATTCCACCCGTGTTAGACATTGTGGATGATGTTTATTCAGAATCTAGCCTTAACCCAGATTCACCTGCACCAGCCAAACCAGACCGATACTACAGAGTCCCTGACTCACACAAATTCCTGTATAAAAGCCCTGTTGCTGACCCAGAAACCATTTCCCAGGGTCCCAAAGAGGTTAAGGCCTCTATTGCTAAAAATCCTGTACCCTCTGAAAGGGATTCTAGAGCACTAGACAGATGGGGAAAGAAGGTATATACCTCAGCTACTCTAGCTTTGAGGGCCTTAAATTGTCAGTTTCACATGCTGAAATATCAACAATATTTGATGTCTCAATTAAAACAAAAAATGCTCACACATACAGAGCAGCCTGATTACAAGGAAATGCAAGATTTGCTGCATGCAGCAGAACAAGTGGGAAAACATACTTTGCAATGTGGATTTGATTAATTGGAAGCTTCTTGTAGAGCAGCAGTGACAGGGTCTGTCATACGTAGGCATGCTTGGTTAAAAGAACAAACTTTACCTGATCATGTTAAAGCAAAGTTATTGGATGCACCTGTACAGCAGGATGTTTTATTTGGTGTAAAAGCAGAAGAGGTTTTAAAGAAAATGGAGGATAAGGCAAAATCTATGCAGACGGTCAAGGATTTTTTACAGGTTCAACCCCCTCGTTTCAGCAGAAATTGGCCAACCAAAAACTGATCCTTTCCAGCTTCTGCCAGACCACAGAGGGGCAAATGCAGACGCCCAAGGGGCAGAGGTCAGTCACAAGGCTCTTGCCAGCCTTGACAATGGGGTGCCACAACCCAAAAAGGAGGAGAAGACAGGTCTCAAACTATCAGAAGACAAACGCAATGACTTACCCCTCAGACTGCCAAGCAAATCCGTCTTGGCAGCTCCCTTGGGAGGAAAACTAGCACTTTTTGCAGACAACTGGCACATCATCACAAAAGACAAATGGATCCTAAATATCGTATCTCAAGGATACAGATTCCACTTTCACACTTTACCAAGGATAAAAGGAATGCCAAACCTGCCACCAAATCAATGGGCAGAGGCTCAAAAACAAATTTCAGCTCTCATGGACATGAGAGCCATGCAACAGGTTCCTACACAGGAGCAAGGACAAGTATTTTACTCAAAGACTCTTTCTAGTTCCCCGAAAGGACAAAGCCTGGAGACCCATTCTGGACCTCTCAAGTCTAAACACATATCTGGAAGTACCCAAATTCAAGATGCTAACACTACAGCAACTCCTTCCCATGCTGGTCAAGAAGGCTTGGCTAGTAATGTTGGACCTCAAGGAGGCATACCTGCATGTCCCTATCAGACAAAATTGCAGAAGATACCTCCGATTTATAGCAGGTTCAACCCATTATCAATTCTCGGCACTGCCCTTTAGCTTATCTGCTGCGCCCAGGGTCTTCACAAAATACCTGGCACCAGTAATTGCATTCTGCAGACAAAGAGGAATTCAAATATATCCATACCTGGACGACTGCCTTATTCAAGCAGAAAGCAAAGACATTCTTTTAAAGCATCTGGCGTTTGTCAGAAACCTATTAAGTTGCCTAGGGTACACAGTAAACGAAAAGAAGTCAAAACTAGTGTCCTCACAAGACATAATATTCCTGGGTGCCAGCTTAAATGGTATTAGTAAGTGTATCGTCATCTCCTTTGGCAAAAACAAGTGCCCACAAATTACCACATAGGTGGTAATCCATTAAGTACAGAAGAAGTAATTAGGGACCTGGGGACCCAAGTTGATAGCAATCTCTCATTTGACAACCACGTGGCCAAAGTGGTTAGAAAAACATTTTATATAGCCCACCTAATCATGAAGGGATTCACATCTAGATCAGGGGAGGTCATCGTGCCTCTTTACTCATCCCTCATCAGGCCCATAATTGAGTACAATGCCCCTTTTGGGATGTACCTTACCAGACACCTGCAGCAATGGGAAAGACCCCCAAAAGTACCTCACCAAGAGGATCATAGGGCTCAAACAGATGCCATATGCTGCCCGGTTAAAGAAACTCCAGCTCTACTCAGTGGCATACCGCCTGCTCAGAGGCGATCTGTGCCTGACGTATAAAGCCATGTCCAACCCGGAATTAATGGACATGCTGCACCTCAGAAAATCCAAATCCCATCGAGCTACGCACTCGAGAGACTTGAAACTCAGCACTGAAATAAATAGGACATGCTGGAGGGACAGATTCATAACCCAGAGGCTCCCTTCACTCTGGAATAAAATCCCAGTCCAGGTTAGGCAGAGTCCCTCATTGACCCTCTTCAAGAGGAATCTTGATGAGTGGATGGGAGATCATAGGTTTACCCCGGGTATCACTTCTGTGTCACTGTTAGACAGAGGCACAGTATACTAAACTCGAAAAAGGGCATAGCAAAATTAATTTAAAATGGGCGGCGAAAGCCAAACACACTCTGGATAGGCTTATAAATGCCCTAGGGCAGATAGCCTAGTATGAACCTATGAACCTAAATACAACGGCCCACATGGCTTATCTCATGCCAGACAAGCAAGGACAACTGACTCAATACTTCAAAATGATGGCAACAAAGACCCAACTCCCTGCAAGAAAAATTCTGCAGGCCTTGGGATTCATGGCATCTTGCATACTACTAATACCATATGCAAAACTGCATATGAGGAAATTACAATGGTACCTGAAAACCGTATGGACTCAACACAGCCACAGCTTGGAAACAATAATACCACTAATTCCCTGCCGTCAACAGGAGTTTCTGTGGTGGGCTCAAGCATGTCACCTCAACAAGGGTCAGCCTTTTACCTTACCCACAGCCAGGCAAACTATAGCAACAGATGCATCAGATTATGCCTGGGGAGCACACATGGCAGGACAGTGTATTCAGGGCAAATGGTCTGCAGATCAAAGGCATCTACATATCAATCAAAAAGAGATGCTAGCTGTACAAAATACCCTAACAGCTTTCAAGGACCTCCTACATCCAGGACAACTCCTAATAAAGACGGACAACACCACAGTGATGTGGTACATAAACAAGTAAGGGGGCACACATTCCTACCCCCTATGCAGGCAAGCAATGACCTTGTGGAACACAGCACTGACCTACCAAGTTCAACTACAAGCACAATTCCTGCCAGGAAAGAAAAGCACATTGGCAGACGATCTAAGCAGAAACATCATAGATCCTCACGAGTGGAAACTAGATCCACAAGTATTCGCAATGATAACTCAAACATGGGGGAGCCCAGACATAGATCTGTTTGCTTCCCCCCAAAACTACCAACTACAGAAATTTTGCACAAGGACATACCACACACTAGCTTGGAAAGTGGACGCCCTCTCATTCAGTTGGAAAACATTGACAGTGTATGCCTTTCCTCCACTGCCTCTTCTGGCAAAGGTGCTGCTGAAACCAGATTAGAGAGGCCACAAATGATACTCATTGCTCCAGACTGGCCACGCCAACACTGGTATCCAATACTAAGGAACATGGCTCAAGGCCCACCATGGATTTTACCTCCAATTCTTCACCTGCTCACTCAGCAAAACAATCAGATTCTACACAGCCAGCTCAAGACTTTAAATCTGGCTACATGGCAAATTACCTAAACAACCAGTCAACACTACTCTCTAAAGCTGTGATGAATGTCATTCTGGAGGCCAGGAGGCCCAGCACCAGGAAAGCCTATTCAGACAAATGGAAAAGATTCTGTGCCTGGAATCAGGCTAAAGGCCAAAATCCCCTTGTCCCAAATATTCCTCAGATTCTTCAATATTTAACTGAGTTGTTGCACAAAGGACTTTCCTTTTCCTCTATTAAGATCCACGCCTCAGCTATTTCAGCTCAATACAACACGGATCCTCCTATATTTTCACATCCATTACTAAGACAGTTCCTCAGAGGGGCTAAGAACATAAGACCGCCCCGGAGAGCACCAACACCAACTTGGGATCTCAACTTTGTTTTGGAAAAACTTACACTACCGCACTTTGAACCAGCCTTTTACAGCTGATCTACAGTTTCTATCATGGCAAACTGCCCTGCTGCTAGCAATAACTTCAGCACGAAGAGTCTCAGAGTTACAGGCCCTAATGGCAATGGAGCCTTTCATCATTTTTCATCAAGACAGAGTCGCTTTACGAACTAACCCTTCCTTTATGCCAAAGGTGATATCCAGTGTGGCCTTAAACCAAACCATTCATTTGCCCACCTTTTATCCAAACCCCCAGAACAAAGGGGAAAGGCTCCTGCACTCTTTGGACATTCACAGGCAATTACGTTACTACTTGGATAAAACTAAGGCTTTCAGAAAATCTGACAAGCTCTTTGGATCCTATGCTGCAGGATCACAAATCTCAAAACAGACCATTTCAAAATGCATAGGACATTGTATCAGTTTCTGCTACACACACCATGGAAAACCTGTACCTGGTAACATTAGGCCCCATTCCACCAGGGCTACAGCAACATCAACAGCCTTCCTCAGAGGGGTACCAACCAAGGATATTTTGGAGGCTGCAACTTGGAGTTCAGTGCACACCTTCACCAAGCACTATCACTTACCTCTATACTCTAAACCCAGAGCTGGCTTTGCCACTGCAGTTCTGCAGGGCCTACTAGCTTCTCCAAACCCTGTTTAGTTCCACCACCCATCCTTAGCTTTGGGATTCAACCCAAGTGTGATGACTGCAGCAATGTAACATGATGAACATAGTACAGTTTTGTACCTACCATAAATGTAGATGTTCGAGTGTTCACACTGCTGCAGTCCAGGTTACCCTCCCTCCATCCCCTCTGACCTAGCTGAACATTTCTATACCTTTTCTATCCTGTACAATCTTTGTGGTGTATTTGCTTGTAACTGAAGGTATTCCTTTATTCCTTTTACATGTTTTATTAGCAATATGTATTGCCTACCTACTTGGGGGCACTTGACATCTGGGGTAAGAAAAACTGAAGAAAATGGCGTCGGATGCCTCTTGTATACCCCTGGCGCATTGACATCGGGGAAGAAGCGACCGCAACCGACATCAGACCAAGACTTTGGAACTCTGGCCGACTGCGGGGACCGCCTGATGGCAGAATAACCCAAGTGTGATGACTGCAGCAGTGTGAACACTCGAACATCTACATTTATGGTAGGTACAAAACTGTACTTTTCTCTTGCTTCCCTTGGTCTACAAGCCTTTTCAATGCGGTACCTTCCACATTAGTCCTCACATTTACTTCATGCTGTAAAGCTTATTGCTTTTTTTAAATCCTTCATTGTGCAGAGCTCATGTACCTTTCCTAAAAGACACTCTAGTGGCTATTAGTTCAGCCAGAAGGATTTTGAAGTTGTAGGCTGTCTGCCCCAGACCTATTCAATTGATTTTCTACTTTCTACCAAAGGTAGCTACAAAGACTAATTTATTTTAAACCAGTCTGTAAACCTGTGATGTTCTTCGTGTTTCACTGTTGCAATCATTACATTTGGGTAATCTGCTGGCAGGTTGCCCTCAGTCGGCCTGAATATCAAAGTTTTGGGTCCTGTGTCGGTTCCTGTCTCCTCTTCCATGACGTCAGGTCATCAGGGGTATAAAACATGCAGCAGATGCCATTTTCTTCAGTCTTTCTTGCCGCGTGGTGCCCGAAGCAGAAGCAGTTCACAAGTGCCGGTGGGCCGACTCATGAAATTTTTGCATTCGAGTTTCAGAACCGAAGTCTTCAATTAAAGTTAATAATTGCTTTACTTGTGGGAAGCAAATACTTCATAAGGATTTTCATTTGTACTGTATTCCTTGCCTAGGCCCAGATCATAACGTGCTTTGCTGTCGGTTTTGTGATAGATTTAACCAACGCGCTATTAAGCGTCTGTATATCTTTGCTTCAAAATATTTGGAAACAGATTTAATTACCCTGAAATGTTGTCTGATAGCAATCAGACTACCGGAGTTAACAAAAAACGCAAAGAAAAGGACAGACAGACTGTCGAGGTCCAAAACCGACGACGAAGCTTCTCCTAAGCCAGTCGCCGGTACTCAGTGAGATGCTTTCGCAGCCCCTGATACCCTCTACGTTCGAGTCGCAGGCCTCTACCGTGACCCATGTGGAGTCCGGCATGCCGCGGGATTCTCAGTATTGTACCCGCGGTTGTCTCTCCCTCGGATGGGTCTGGAGCCGCTGAGCAGGCACCAGCTTTTGAGGGTGTTTTCAGGCCTCAACATTTCTATATAAAACCGATGCCAGCTTCAAAAACAAAGACAAAAGCAACTTCTAAGGCTAAAAAAACGATGCATGAGCCACGTGCTCAGGCCTCTATGCCTAAAAAAACAGATGATCAAAATGGCTAAAGACTTAATTACCTTTATCAGGGTTCCCAACCCCCCCCCCCGATAAGAGGCCTAGGCAAGACACTGATTATGAATCTTCAGATCAAGTTTCTATTTCTTCTGATTCCTCTTCTGATCAGGAATTTTCTATACCACCCTACGAGTATTCAGATGCAGAGGAATCCAGCCCATCTGCATCTCCTCCTGAAGATTATTCTTTTGGAGAAATCTTGCATACTTTAAGGGAACATTTTCATTGGGAGAGTCAGGATTTCCCAGAATCAAAAAAAGAGGCTTAGGGATTTTCTTCTTCCTCAGCATAGGCCTTTGGCTATACCCCCTGTATTAGACATTGATGATGATGTGTTTTTGGAATCAAGCATGGCTCCAGATTCCCTGCCTCCGGCTCCAAGTAAGCCAGACCGATATTACAGGTTTTCTGACTCCCACAAATTTTTATTCAAAAATCCTGCTGCTGAAACTATCTCACTGGGTCCCAAAGGTGTAAAGGCCTCAACAGCTAAGAATCCTACCCCCTCTGATAGAGATTCCAGGGCACTGGATAGATGGGGAAAGTTTATACGTCTGCAACCTTGGTAATTAGGGCCTTAAACTGCCAGTTTCATATGCTTAAATATCAACAGCATGTTATGGGATTATTGAAACAGAATATGTTGATTTCTGAATGTGTGGAAAATAAAGAATTACAGGAATTATTGCATGCAGCAGAGCAGGTTGGAAAGCATACTTTGCAATGTGGTTTTGATTCCTTGGAGGCCTCTTGCAGGGCTGCAGTTACTGGATCTGTGATTAGAAGGCATGCCTGGTTCAAGGAGCAAAATCTGCCTGATCATGTTAAAGCTTCCTCTGATGAATCAGATAATTCAAACCCTCCAGAGGACCCTTTTTTCTCCTTATGAGGACTCTGATGCAGAAGAGTCCATTCCTTCTGCCTCTCCGCCTGAGGAATTTTCTTTTGGGGAAACCTTGCATGCTATGAGGGAACAATTTCAATGGTAGGGCCTGGATTTTTCAGACTCTAGGAAAAGGCTTAGAACCTTTTTGCATTTGCCACAGCATAGGCCTTTAGCCATTCCTCCAGTACTTACTGTTGTGGATGATGCTTTTAATGATGCTTGTACTGCTCCTGATTCTCTTCCTCCGGCCCCTGCTAAGCCCGATAGGTACTACAGGGTTCCGGACACACATTATCATTTGTATAAGGCCCCTTTTGCAGATCCCAAAACTATCTCCCAGGGACCCAAGGCTGTAGCAGCTACCTCTACCAAAAAACCCCTCCCCTCTGAAAGGGAATCTAGGGCCTTAGAGATGGGGTAAAAAAGTTTACACTTCTGCTACTCTTTCAGCTAGGGCCTTGAACTGTCAATTCCACATGATTCAGTATCAGGAATTTATGTTAGACCAGTTAACTAAAAAACTGTCCTCGGATGAACCATTAGACAAAAAATCTGTACAGGAAATGGTACATAACATTCAGCAGGTCAGTAATCATTCCTTAAAATGCGGCTATGATGCACTGGTGGCCTCCTTTAGATCAGCCATGACTGGCACAGTGATCAGAAGACATGCATGGTTAAAAGAGCAGTCCTTACCAGACCATGTTAAATCAAAACTCCTAGATGCTCCCATGGATAAGATCAATTTGTTTGGCTCCCCTGCACAGCAGGTGCTGAAGAAGGTGGAAGAGAAAGCAAAATCTGTCCAGACAGTCAAGGATTTCTTGCAGGTCCAGCCTCCAAGGTTTAGCAGGAACTGGCCTTCCAAGAATTGGTCCTTTCCAGACACCTCCAGAGCTCCGAGAGGCAGGAATAGACGCTCAAGAGGCAGGGGTCAATCCAGAGGTGCCTACAGGGGACGTCAGTGGCAGGCTAACAACCAGCGAGGTACAGCCACAGATCCAGCCACCACCACTTCCACAGGACAATCACAGTGACTTGGCTCTGGCACCGCCTACCAGGGAACAACTAGAGGCACCCTTAGGCGGGAAGCTAGCCTTATTTTCAGTAAACTGGCATTACATCACAGGAGACAAATGGATTTTACAGATAATAGACCAAGATTACAGGTTTCACTTCCATACTCTACCAAGGAAGAGAGGAATGCCAAACCTACCTCCAAATCAGAAGACAGAAGCTCTACAACAAATAACTCACTTACTAAGGATGAGAGCTGTAGAAAGGGTACCATCTATGGAACAAGGGCAAGGATTTTACTCCAGACTCTTCCTGGTTCCAAGAAAAGAAAACCAATGGAGACCTATTCTCGACCTGTCCGCTTTAAACACATACCTCATTGTTCCAAAATTCAAAATGCTGACCCTACAGCAGCTTCTTCCCATGCTGGGCAAGGAGTCTTGGCTGGTAACTCTATATCTCAAGGAGGCATACCTGCACGTCCCTATACGACCAAATTGCAGAAGATACCTCAGATTTCTTGCAGGATCAGAGCATTATCAATTCTCAGCATTGCCCTTTGGCTTATCTACTGCGCCCAGAGCATTCACGAAATGCCTGGCATCAGTAATTGCTCATTGCAGGCTTCAGGGAATTCAAATTTACCCTTACCTGGACGACTGCCTGTTACAAGCGGACAACAAAAACAAATTAACAAAAGATTTGGAAAGGGTCATTCATCTACTACAAGCCCTGGGATACACAGTCAATATAAAAAAGTCAAGGCTGATTCCATCCCAAAGGATAACCTTCTTGGGTGCAGATCTGGACACATCAAAACAAATGGCATTCCTGACAGTAGAAAAACAGGAGCAACTCCCTTTCTACTTCATGGCATTAACAAAGCAGAACCAGCTAACAGCAAGAAAAGTCCTGCAAGCCCTGGGTTACATGGCATCCTGCATAATATTGGTTCCACATGCCAGACTGCATATGAGAAAGTTACAGTGGTACCTAAGGAATTTATGGTCTCAGCACAAGCACAGCCTAGAAACCCAAATTCCAATAATTCCATGCCTGAAGCAAGAATTCCAATGGTGGGCTCAGGCTTGTCAATCAAACAAAGGACTGCCCTTCCACAGACCTCAACCAAGCCAGACAATCACAACGGACGCCTCAGACCTCGGTTGGGGGGCACACATGTTGGACAAGTGCATACAAGGCTTATGGACTCAAGACCAGCTGCACCTACACATAAATCAAAAGGAAATGCTGGCAGTAAAACTGGCAATTCAGGCATTCCGACCATTTCTTCGACAGGGTCAACTGCTGATAAGGACGGACAACACCACAGTTATGTGGTACATCAACAAACAAGGAGGCACACATTCATACCCTCTATGCCAGATGGCAATGGACCTCTGGAATGTGGCACTGAGCTTCAACATTCAGTTACAAGCAATTTTTGTGCCAGGAAAAGAAAATACTCTAGCAGACATCCTAAGCAGAACTACCACGGATGCCCACGAATGGATGCTGCATCCGGACATCTTCAAAACCATTACAGGGAAATGGGGACTACCAGAAATAGACTTATTTGCATCCCCTCACAATCACCAACTGAGAAAATTCTGCACAAGGACGTACCACCCACTTGCTTGGAAAGTGGACTCCCTATCTTTCAGTTGGAAAAACCTGACAGCATATGCATTCCCACCTCTTCTTTTGATGCACAAGGTGCTATTGAAGATCAAAGAAGACCGTTCAAGGATCATCCTGATAGCTCCAGACTGGCCAAGGCAACATTGGTACCCATTACTGAGGAGTATGTCTCGGGAACAAATATGGCCTATGACCCTGGTTCCCTTGCTGTTAACACAGAACAACTTCAAAACCCTGCATCCAAACCTGAAAACACTGCAGCTGGCTGCCTGGAACATTGCATAAGACCAAATAACCAGGATTTATCTCAAAGGGTTAAAGACATTATCTTGGAGGCTCGCAGACCCTCAACAAGAAAAAAATATTCAGCGAAATGGAAAAGATATCTCTTTTGGAGTACTGCAAAAGGAGAGAATGTGTCACTTGTAAACATACCTAACATCCTGGAATACTTGGCAGAGCTCTTCCACAACGGCCTGTCCTATTCTTCCATTAAGATTCATGCATCAGCTATTTCAGCAGAATACAACTTGGGTCCTCCAGTCTTCTCTCATTCTCTGCTCAGGCATTTTCTGAGAGGAATTAAAAATGTAAAACCACCTAGGAAGCCACCATTGCCAGCATGGGACTTGAACTTTGTGCTAGAAAAGTTGACTCTCCCTCCTTTCGAGCCAGCAGCTACAGCAGATTTACAGTACTTATCATGGAAAACTGCTTTCCTGCTTGCAATCACTTCAGCAAGAAGGGTATCTGAGCTACAGGCATTAATGGCAGTACAGCCCTTCCTGATCTTCCATCAAGATAGAGTGTCCATGAGAACTAATCCTACTTTTATGCCAAAGGTGGTCTCCAGGGTATCTTTAAATCAAGCTATCCACCTACCTACATTCTTCCCCAACCCACAGAACAGGAGAGAAAGACTGTTGCATACCTTGGATGTACATAGACAATTACGTTACTACCTGGACAGGACCAAGAGCAATAGAAAGCTGACCAGCTACTGGTAGCATATGCAACAGGAATGGAAGGAAAAGCAATTTCAAAACAGACAATCTCTAAGTGGATAGGAAATTGCATTAGATTTTGTTACTCCTACCATGGGAAGAAAACTCCAGAAAACATCAGGCCTCACTCTACAAGGGCTACAGCCACTACCACAGCTTTTTTACGAGGAGTGGCTACCAAAGACATTTTAGAGGCTGCTACTTGGAGCTCCGTGCATACATTTGCCAAGCATTATAATTTACCTTTATACTCCAGATCCCGAGCGGGTTTTGCCACTGCTGTTTTGCAAGGGATCTTAACTACACCATAATCTTATTTCTCCTCCTCCCCCAGTTTGGCTATGGTATTCTACCCATTTGTAAGTACTGCAGATGCATCCTTGAAGGACATAGTACAGTTTTGTACCTACCATAAATGTAGATGTCCGATAGGCATGCATCTGCAGTCAGGATTACCCACCCTCCATCCCCTCTGTGGTACTCCTAGGGTATTTGCCCATCTTGTAGCTAGCTGGGGGAATCTATTATGGTGTATTTGTTTGTATATATGTACATACATGCTTATTTTTTGTTTGCTCTCTACTATTTGGAACCATTTGCATTTATCCAAATTTAGCCTTCCTAGAGGGTACCTGGCATCTGGGGCAAGAAACACTGAGGAAAATGGCGTCGGCTGATGCCTTTATACCCGATGAACTGCAGCTATGACGTCGGGTGAAGTGCGACACCAGCCGAGGCCAGACCCAGACTTTGGAATCCGGCCGACCGAAGGGCTGCCTGACGACAGGACAACCCATTTGTAAGGACTGCAGATGCATGCCTATCGGACATCTACATTTATGGTAGGTACAAAACTGTACTTTGTGTACACTTACCATAAATGTAGATGTTCGAGTGTATTCACTGTTGCAGTCTGGGTTACCCTCCCTCCAGCCCCCTTTTTTCTAGAACGTCTCTTTCCTTCACTATATTCTACAGCCTTTGTGGTGTATTTGCTTTTAGATGAAAGTAAGGTTTATGTTGTTACAATTGCATTTATATATAGTTTTATATATATGTGTGTGTATATATATATATGGGTCTACTTCTAAAGACCGAACCGACGATTCCCCGACACAGAAATCACAGACGCCAGAAAACCGACAACACACAAACCCGACAACGCGAAACACCGAACACCATAACACCGACACACGGAACGTAAACAACACACTACACTACATAGCATACACACTAGCCCTGACCCAAACCCTAATCCTAAGGTCCGACACTATCGCACACTTCACCTACCTGCACCCTAACCCTAACTCACTTACCCACCCCTAGCCCAAGCTCCGACACTAACGCACACTTCACCTACCTGCACCCTAACCCTAACTCACTTACCTGACCACTCCTACCTCCGTCACTGTCGCACACTTACCGGGTCGCGATCACACATTACCCTTGTCGGTCTTTCCGCTGTCGGCGAATCACCCTGTCGGTATACGTACCTGTCGGTTATCTGGCGTCGGTGATTTCTGCGTCGGGGGATCGGCGGTTCGGTCTTTAGAAGGGGACCCATATATATATATATATATATATATATATATATATATATATATATATATATATATATATATATATATATTTAATTTTTTTGCTCCCCATTTGGGGGGCAGCTGACATATGGGGCAAGAAAAACTGAAGAAAATGGCGTCTGCTGCATGTTTTATACCCCTGACGACCAGATGTCATGGAAGAGGAGACAGCAACCGATGCAGGACCCAAGACTTTGATATTCAGGCAGATTGAGGGTAACCTGCCAGCAGATTACCCAAATGTAATGACTGCAACAGTGAATCCACTCTAACATCTACATTTATGGTAAGTGTACACAACTGTACATTTCCTTCCACAGCATTCAAACACTGGAGAGTCTTTGTATTGCTATCCACAAAGCCCTTAGGGTTCTAAATTGATATTGCTAAATCTTTCTGCAAAAGTGACCACTCCTGTAGTTCTTTGCAAAAAAAGTTTCCAAGCTTGCCCTTTCCATGTGGTTAGCGTTTTACACTGAGTTCTGCCATTGTGAATTTGGCAAATCCCTGCCTTAATTTCCCATGGTTTGCTATTCTAGAGCCATAACTATTTCTTCTCCTTTTTTCTACAATGAGTCTTTAGATTTTTATAGAAAACTGCAACAAGAGTTTCCGTTAATATCTTTGCAAGACAACTGTAAGCTGGAAGTAATCTGTATGTGTGTCCTCTGTAACATACCATGTTAAGTTGTCCCATCTCGCCTTCGTTCTTGCTGTTTGGGGTTCGGAGCCAATTCTTGGCTCTGACTCTGCCTACTTCTGTAGCTCGAGAGCTATTTACTGACTCAAGGCTTACCCTATTTACTGACTCAAGGCTTACCCTTATCCCAGAATGCCCAGTGTCACCTACCCAGATCTCATTTGCCGCTTCAGCTGCGAGTTTGCTTCATTACTGGCTCAGGCTTAGTATAGTTTTTTTCTGTTATAATTGTTGTTTATTCTTAAAAATGTATCAAGTTTTTGTCTAGATACAGTACTTTATCCCTATTGCCTATCTTGTCTGTTGTAGCTTTGTTGGCTGTCGCTGCATAACTCGTAGGCCTTCTGTTTCCCCTGAACTCATTTAAATTAGAGTTTTCCCTCCCCCCCCTTAGGACAGCCGTTTAAATTAGAGGCTCTTCTTTCTGTTCCTTAACTGTAAAAAAAAAAAAAAAAAAAAAAGACTTTGTTTCTTAGTTTAGTAGTGTAACATGTCTAAAGAGGTCAAAGTTTCTGGCTTCAAAAAGTGTGACTCATGCTGTCAGAAAATGTCTCTGACAGATGGGCGCTGTGTTTATTGTTTAGGGGCTGTGCACCTGCAGGACTCCTGCTCTATCTGTCATGCATTTAGTCCAAGGGTCCTGCAGGAGCACAAAAACAAATGAATCCTTCGAGGATTATTGAAACCACAGGATTCCCCTGCTAAAGGCTTTTCGGCCCGTGAAATCCTGTGTCTGTTAAGCCGTCGACTCCATCTTCGGAACTGACTCCTAGGCTTGAAGAACCAAGTTTGTCGGTGCCGACTAGCATCGACAAGTCAACTCCTCCCTCTGCTCCAACTGCTACCTCAGAGCCGTCTCGAAGCCACAAGCGAGAAAGGTCTCCTTTATTGGAGCCGATCCGCTCTGTGCCACAGTCACCCTTATTAGGAAGTGAACGCAGTCATCGCTCTTCATCCCACTCCTCTCGATCCTCTAGGTTATCGGATCAGGACGTGGAGAGAGTAGTCAGCAGGTTGCTTAAATCACAGGCTGTTGCGAAATTACTTTCCAGCCCACCTCAACAGGTTGCAGCTCCATCCACCTCCATCTCCATTCCTCCTCAAACTACAGAACCGAAGACCATGGACGCGCTGATAGTAAAACCGACCGCGACGATCACCTCCTCTTCAGTTCTGACGTTTGCTCAGTTCACCTCGATTGTTCCGTCCATCGAGGGATCTGGGCATCGAAGCTCTCTCGTCTGCTCCAAGGGGGGAAGTGGCATCAGTCCCTTGTCTGACCCCGCTCTCCCTCTCGGAGCTTCGGCATAGGTGAGCTTGCTTCCCACATTGGCCTCGGAGCCATCGCCCTCGACACGGAGAAGGACTCCCATCTCTTCGGAGCCGGTGTTTTATTTGCGTTAGGATTGGGACGCCTTCGAGGTCATGCGGAGTGTGCTGTCCCCTGAAACAGCCCTACTGTCAGCCCCATCGGCTCTTGTGGTGCCTGTGCCAACCTCTGCTCCACCTCCGGCCCAGAAGTGTAGGGAACCTATGCCCCAGGACACCCCATTGGGTGACCCCTCTTCTTCTGAGGTCTCCCCTGATCACTCAGAGGAGCCTCCTCGGAAGAAGTGCAAGAAGAAGCACATAGACTCCCCTGAGTCTGTCACCTCAGATACAGACCTGGTTGAATAGGAAGGGTCCCCCAGGTCCCCCTCAGATGATGTTTCCTTTTCAGACATCCTTGAAATGCTTAGGCAGAGGGGTGGCTGGTCTTCCCTAACCCCTACTGAGGATGAGTCTATATACCTGAAGGCATTCGGCTCCCAACCCTCCACCTCCTGGGTGCCTCCACCTTTGAATCCACTCATGTCTGTAGTGGCTCGAAAGGCTTGGTCAGCTCTGGATTCTGTGGAACCTACTCCGAGGAGACCAAATAAATTCATAGCCCCCCAGGACAAACAGTTTCTCTCTAAAGGTGTGCCAGTTGATGCCATGGTGGTAGCAGCAGCCACCAAGAAAGAGTTAGCAGAAACTTCGTCTGTCCATCCAACAGAGAGTCTAGGACGATGGACAGATATGGGAAGCGAATGTTTTCCTCAGCGACCTTCTCAATGAGGTCCCTGAATTATCTCTCTCATTTTACACGACTTCAAAGGGATCTCCTAAAAGAGCTTGGAGATACCGTACGAGATCCTACAGCTGAGTGAGCATCAGCCAAAACAGCTTCCCAGCTTGCGACTCTTAATTTTATAGTCAACTCCTCCTTGTGGCTGATTTCCTATGCAGCCGATGGAGCGAGCAGAGCCGCAGGTACAGGAGTGGCTCAGAGGAGACCTGCTTGGTTGCGGCTGTGTCAATTTGCGGAACCCTTTCGGGCATCCTTCACAAATACTCCCTCTGATGGCTCCTCGCTTTTTGGGCCTCAGGTGAAAAACACGCTTACCAGGTGCGAGCAGGAAGGCAAGACTCTCTCTGCCTTGGGAGTCCGTTTTTCCACTCCCAACAGATCTTATCCCAAAGGTCAGAAGGGTGAAAGATGTGGTTTTGGAAGTCCCAGGGACCCTTGCCTGACCCACGTGGTAATTTTTTCCCCCAGAGGCAGAGGGGGAAACAACAACAATGGCAGACACCGCCCTCGTGGCAGAGGGGGACTGCAAAATCAGGGTGACAGAGAAACTTTCTCTGCCAAAACCCTTCCAGCATCCTTGATGGATTGCCCGACTGCTCACCTCTGGAGGCAGTCGGGGAAGACTTTCCCTGTACCCAAAAGCCTGGCAAAATATAACCAGAGACAAATGTGTACTATCTGTCATATCCGGAGGTTACAAAATCCCCTTTTTATCAACCCCCTTTAGAGTCAAAAAAGTCCATCCCAGATGTCCCACCCAATCTAAGGGATCAAGCAGTTATTCAAGTTTCAAAACTGCTAGAAAAAAGAGCCAGTCAGGAAGTCCCCACAGACCAACTAGGATCCGGAACTTACTCGGGATTCTTTTTAGTACTAAAAAAGACCGGGGACTGGAGACTAATACTGGATCTCAGCAGATTGAATAAATCTGTACAAAATGAAAAGTTCCGGATGGTAACACTGCAGTCCGTTCTCCCCTTTCTGGGTCAGGACAACTGGATGTGCTCCATAGATCTTCAGGATGCATACTACCATATCAAAATGGACAGATGCTCCAGGAGATTTCTTCGCTTCCGGGTAGGGGCCAGTCATAGTTCAGAGATCTGCCCTTTGGTCTCACCACAGCCCCCAGGGTGTTCACCAAATGTATGGCAGTAGTAACGGCTCACCTGAGACGTCAATGATTCCAGGTGTTTCCATATCTAGACGATTGGCTCCTAACTGCTACCACCAGGCATCAACTCTTAGAGGCACGGGATTATACAATATCAACCTGCACCCAACTAGGCATTATAGTAAATTTCAAAAAATCTGCCTTGTTGTTCTCTCATTCTGTTACATATATAGGAGCAGAATTAAACACAAAACAGATGTTTGCATGGTTACTTCAGGAAAGAGTTTTCTCTATTCGCCAACAAGTGTAATTTCTAATGCAGAGCAGAAAGGTCCAAGTCGGACATGTCCTGCAAATTCTAGGCTCCATGGCAGCTGCCATTCTTCTTGTACCATTAGCGTGTTACCACATGAGAGTCCTTCAGTGGCTTCTCTTCACGCAGTGGTCCTTTCAGGAACTACCCATGTCTCACATGATCCTGATTACAGAAACATGCAGAAGACACCTCTCTTGGTGGATGGTCTCCCCACTGGTGACTCAGGGCAGACCTTTTATTCAACCCCCTCTGGTAGCCACAGTGACCACGGACGCCTCCCTGATAGGGTGGGGGAGGCATCATCTAGGCAGGACAGTCCAAGGCATGTGGCAACCACACGAGTACCATCTGCATATCAATGTCCTAGAGATGAGAGCGGTGCTCCTAGTGTTGCAAGCTCTTCAGAACTCTTCCTTCTGGGACTATTGCGATCCAAACAGACAACATGAGTTGTGTGGTACATCAACAAGCAGGGCGGGACCAGGTCCTACCCCTTGTGTCGAGAAGCCCTCAGGCTATGATGGGCGATTTCCTCCCAATGTTTTCTGACAGCAACGCACATCCCTGGGAAATTCAACGTAATAGCGGACAGGCTCAGCAGGGCTATCCTCATGCCTCACGAGTGGTCTTCGAATCAGGAAGTTGCAGACCTTATCTTCCGCAAATGGGGCCAGCCTTGCTGCGATCTAATTGCCACCCCCCTCAACAACAAATGCAGCAGCTACTTCTCCCTGCTTCCTCCTCCATGTCAAACTCCCAGGGACGCTCTAGTCCACGATTGGCCTCAGGGACTCCTTTATGCATTTCCCCCTTTTCCCCTAATTCCAAGACTCGTACATAAAGCAAAATCGTTGGGTTGCAAAATGATCCTCATTGCCCCCTATTGGCCTGCACCTTAACCTTCTAGACCAGCCTTGGATTCTGGAACAAGTGCCAGATCTGTTGATTCATCAATCAGGCGAGTTACACCAAGCCCTTCAGATTCTTAAGCTCACAGCTTGGTTTCTCCACTTCCTACCTTAGCCAGGCTTCCAAGCATCTCCCCAGCAGTTTGCGATATTATTGTTTCTTCCCAAAGTCAACTACAAGAAAGACTTATACTAGCAAATAGAAAAGATTTTCTTACTGTGCAGAATCTAGAAACTTAGACCCCTTTTCAGCCACAGTCCAATAAAATTGTAGAATTTCTAGCAGAGCTTTTTCAGTCAGGTGCGGCTGCTGCTACCATCAGGGTACAACTGGCCGCCATATCTAATTTTCATATTGGAATTCTTAATTCTAGCATAATGTCTCAAGCTCTGCAAAGCCTTCATGAGAGGAACATCTGTTCTTAGACCCGTCAGTGAGGGATCCACCTTCTCCTTGATCTCAATTTAGTTTTGAATTCTTTGATTCTGCCTCCCTTTGAACCCGCAGCTTCATGTCTCTTAAAATTTCTTTCTTGGAAAACACTTTTTGTGGTTGCTATTACCTCAGCTAGACGTGTTTCAGAACTCCAAGGACTCTGTGTTTGTCCTCCATATATGGTGTTTCACAAAGATAGAGTTTCTCTGAGAGCCAACCCATCCTTCATACCAAAAGTCTGTTCAGAAAACAATCTAAAATCCATTGATCTCCCCGTCTTCTTTCCCAATTATAGCAGCAAGGCAGAATACAGTCTTCACCATCCGGATGTGCACAGTTAACGTTTTTACCTCCATAGGACCAAAGAGCTAGGAAAGTCAGACCATTTATTTCTCTCCTATGCTCACAGTAAGCAAGGCCTTCCAGTTTCTAAGGTGACCATATCCAAATGGTTATCTGATGCCATTGCCTTTATTTATCAGTTAAGACATAAAAATCTACCAGCAAAACTGAAAGGTCATTCTACTAGAGCATTAGCCACTTCTGTAGCCTTTCAGTCTAAATTGCCCATAGACTCAATTTGTGCAGCTGCCACTAGGGCAAACCCTCGTACCTTTATCTCGCATTACAAAGTGGATGTGGTCTCCCGGAGCAGGGCTTCCTTTGGTTCCACTGTTCTGAAGAGTCTGTTCCAGTGAGCCATCCAGGGTCTTTAGGTGCTAGGGACGCTGTCCCAAACAGCAAGAATGAAGGTGAGATGGGACAACTTAACATAAAGAAGTTATGTACCTACCATAACGTTCCATGTTGGTTGTCCTTCATCTCGCCTTCCTTCTTGCGTTCCCCCCCCTCCTTCCCCCTTCCTGGAGGATTCAAAGGAGTTCATTATGGTTTCACTGGCTGATTTCCTTTTTCTTGGTTCACATGCCAGGTAATTTTGACAGTTTACTCCGATCTGTTATTTTGGTAAATCAGATGTTCATCGTGTTACCCTGCTGCAGTCATCACACTTGGGTTATCCTGCCATCAGGCGGTCCCGCTGTTGGCCTGAGTTCCAAAGTCTTGGTCCGGCGTCGGTTGCTGTCGCTTTTTCCCTGACGTCAGTGCGCCAGGGGATTATAAGAGGCATCCGACGCCATTTTCTTCAGTCTTTCTTGCCGCACTGTGCCCGAAGCAGAAGCAGTTTGCAAGTGCCGGTCGGCCAACACCTGAGATTTTCGATTCGAATTTCAGTCCGAAGTCTTCAATAAAGCTAAGTGCCCTGTTGGGGAACCTTTTCATAAAAAGTTAACGATTGCATTTCTTGTGGGAAGCAAATACCTCATAAGGACTTCCATTCTTATTGTATTCCTTGCCTAGGCCCAGACCACGACGTCACAGGTTGTCGGTTTTGTGCTAGGTTTAATAAACGAACTATCAAACGCCGTTTTGACTTCGCACGACATTACTTTGGTAAGAAATTCAATTATATCATGCCGTCGGAGCAGCCGACGACCGACATGCATAAAAAACACAAGGATAAAGACAGGCAGCCTAGGAACAATCCAGACTCCGAGGCCTCTGCTGGGCCTGTCGCCGGTGCTCCGGTTTTTAGTGAGGCCCCTACGCAGCCCCTGACGACCGCAGAATTGGAACCCCAGACAGCTGCGGATTCTCAAACAGAGTCTACTAGGCTGACGCAGCCATCTTCATTAGGCCCTTCCGACACCGGAGCAGAAGGAGACCCCGGTGCAGTGGAAACACCTTTTGTTGCAGAAGGTGTCTTCAGACCGACTACACTCACCATTAAATCTTATGCTAAGCTTAAAACTCCTTTAAAACCAAAAAAGACTGTACATCAGTCTACAGTTCAAGGCCCCATGCCTAAGAAAACAGATGCTTAAGATGGCTGAAGATTTGATTACCCTAATCAGGGGTTCCCATCCCCCCCCAGATAAAAGACCAAGACAAGTGGAGGATTATGCTTCCTCTGACCAGGTTTCAATTTCCTCAGATTCTTCTGAGGAACAGGATTACACTTTTCCCCCTTATGAAGACTCTGATGCTGAAGACTCTGTTCCCTCAGCATCTCCCCCTGAAGACTACTCCTTTGGGGAAATTTTACATAACATGAGGGAACATTTCCACTGGGAAGGCCAGGACTACTCTGATTCTAAGAAAAGACTCCGAGAGTTCCTTTTACTACCCCAGCACAGACCACTTGCTATCCCTCCAGTTTTAGATATTGTGGATGATGTTTATTTGGAGTCCAGTCTAAATCCAGACTCTCTACCTCCTGCTCCAGCCAAACCAGACAGATACGACAGAGTACCTGACTCTCACAAATTCCTTTATAAAAGCCCTGTGGCTGACCCAGAAACAATTTCCCAGGGTCCCAAGGGGGCTAAAGCTTCTATGGCTAAAAATCCTGTGCCCTCTGAAAGGGATTCCAGAGCCCTAGATAGATGGGGAAAGAAAATATACACCTCAGCAACTCTGGCTATGAGAGCATTAAATTGTCAGTTTCACATGCTGAAATATCAGCAATTCCTAATGTCTCAATTAAAACAAAAAATGAGCACACATTCTGAACAGTCTGAATTCAAGGAAATGCAGGATCTGTTGCATGCAGCTGAACAGGTGGGCAAACATACTTTACAATGTGGATTTGATTCATTGGAAGCTTCCTGTAGAGCAGCTGTTACTGGGTCTGTCATACGTAGACATGCTTGGTTAAAAGAACAAACCCTACCTGATAATGTTAAAGCAAAATTATTGGATGCACCTTTACAGCAGGATGTATTATTTGGTGTCAAAGCAGAAGAGGTTTTAAAGAAAATGGAGGATAAGGCAAAGTCTATGCAGACGGTCAAGGATTTTTTAGAGGTACAACCCCCTCGTTTCAGCAGAAATTGGCCAACAAAAAACTGGTCCTTTCCAGCTTCTGACGGATCACAGAGGGGCAAATACAGACGCCCAAGGGGCAGAGGTCAGTCACAAGGCTCTTACAAACCTCGCCAATGGGGTATTGCTACCCAGAAAGGAGAAGACAGGCCCCAAGCTAGCAGAAGACAAACACAATGACTCAATCCTCAAACTACCAAGCAAATCTTTCCTGGCAGCTCCCTTGGGAGGAAAATTAGCATTTTTTGCAGACAACTGGCACATCACCACAAAAGACAAATGGGTCCTAAACATTGTCTCACAAGGATACAGATTCCACTTTCATATTTTGTCAAGGATAAAAGGAATGCCAAACCTGCCACCAAATCAATGGGCAGAGGCACAAAAACAAATTACAGCTCTCATGGACATGAGAGCCATTCAACAGGTACCTACACAGGAGCAAGAACAAGGATTTTACTCAAGACTCTTTCTAGTCCCAAGTAAAGACAAATCATAGATACCCATTCTGGATCTTTCAGTTCTGAACACCTATCTGCAAGTACCAAAATTCAAGATGCTAACACTACAGCAGCTTCTTCCCATGCTGGGCAAGAATGCTTGGCTGGTAACGTTGGACCTCAAGGAGGCATACCTGCATGTCCCTATCAGACAAAATTGCAGACGATACCGCCGCTTCATTGCAGGTTCAACGCATTATCAATTCTCTGCACTGCCCTTTGGCTTATCTACTGCGCCCAGGGTCTTCACAAAATGTCTGGCACCAGTAATTGCATACTGCAGACAAAGAGGAATTCAAATATACCCATACCTGGACGACTGCCTCATTCAAGCAGAAAGCAAGGACATTCTTTTAAAGCATCTGGCATTTGTCAAACACCTAAGTTGCCTAGGGTACACAGTAAACGAAAAGAAATCAAAACTTGTGCCCTCACAAAACATAATATTCCTGGGTGCCAGCTTGAATACAACTGCCCAGATGGCTTATCTCACGCCAGACAAGCAACAACAAAAGCTGACTCAATATTTCAAAATAATGGCAACAAAGACCCAACTCCCTGCAAGAAAAATTCTGCAGGCCTTGGGATTCATGGTATCTTGCATACTACTAATACCATTTGCAAAACTGCATATGAGGAAATTACAATGGTACCTGAAAAGCGTATGGACTCAGCACAGCCACAGCTTGGAAACAATGATGCCACTCATTCCCTGCCTTCAACAGGAGTTTCTGTGGTGGGCACAGGCATGTCACCTCAACAAGGGTCAGCCTTTCACCTTACCCACAGCCAGGCAAACTATGACAATAGATGCATCGCACTATGCCTGGGGAGCACACATGGCAGGACAGTGCATTCAAGGCAAATGGACTACAGATCAAAGGCATCTGCATATCAATCAAAAATAAATGCTAGCAGTACAGAATGCCCTAACAGCTTTCAAGGACCTCTTACACCCAGGACAACTAATAATAAAGACGGACAATACCACAGTAATGTGGTACATAAACAAGCAAGGGGGCACACATTCCTACCCTCTATGCAGGCAAGCAATAACCTTGTGGAACACGGCACTCTTTTACCAGGTTCAATTAGAAGCACAATTCCCGCCAGGAAAGAAAAACACATTGGCAGACGACCTAAGCAGAAACATCATGGATCCACACGAGTGGAAACTAGATCCACAAGTATGCAGTAATAGCTCAAAAATGGGGACGCCCAGACATAGATCTGTTTGCCAGCCCCCAAAACTACCAACTTCAAAAATTTTGCACAAGGACATTCCATCCACAAGCTTGGAAAGTGGATGCCGTCTCATTCAGTTGGAAAACATTAACAGTGTATGCCTTTCCTCCACTGCCTCTTCTAGCAAAAGTACTGCTGAAAATCAGATTAGAGAGGCCACAAATGATACTCATTGCACCAGACTAGCCACGCCACCATTGGTATCCAATTCTAAGGAACATGGCCCACGGCCCACCATGGATTTTACCACAAATTCCTCACCTGCTCACCCAACGAGACAATCAGATTGTACACAGCCAGCTCAAGACTTTAAACCTGGCTGCATGGCAAATTACCTAAACAACCAGCCAACACCTCTATCCAAAGCTGTTATGGATGTCATTCTGGAGGCCAGGAGGCCCAGCACCAGGAAAACCTATTCAGACAAATGGAAAAGATTTTGTGCCTGGAACCAGGCTAAAGGCCAAAATCCCCTTGATCCAAACATTCCTCAGATTCTACAATATTTAACTGAGATGTTGCACAAAGGACTTTCCTTTTCATCTATTAAGATCCACGCCTCAGCAATTTCAGCTCATTACAGCACGGATCCTCCTTTATTCTCACATCCACTCCTACGACAGTACCTCAGAGGGGCTAAGAATATAAGACCGCCCAGGAGAGCACCAACACCTACTTGGGATCTCAACTTTGTTCTGGAAAAGCTTACACTGTCGCCCTTTGAACCAGCTTTTTCAGCTGATTTAAAATTTCTTTCATGGAAAACTGCCCTGCTACTAGCAATAACCTCAGCTAGAAGAGTGTCAGAGCTACAGGCACTAATGGCAGTGGAGCCTTTCCTCATTTTTCATCAAGACAGAGTCTCTCTATGAACTAACCCTTCCTTTATGCCAAAGATGGTATCCAGTGTGGCCCAAAACCAAACCATTCATTTGCCCACCTTTTTCCTAAATTCCCAGAACAAAGGAGAAGGACTCCTGCCTATGCTGCAGGATCACAAGGAAAAGCTATCTCAAAACAGACCATTTCTAAATGGATAGGTCATTGCATACGTTTCTGCAACACGCATCATGGTGAACACTCGAACATCTACATTTATGGTAGGTACAAAGATGTACTTTTTAGGTTACTGGTTACTTTATATGTCTAGTGTGCGCTATCACAAATGAGATCTGGGAAGCTGACGCTGGGCATTTTGGGATAAGGGTTAGCCTCGAGCCAGTAAATAGCTCACGAGCTATAGAAGTAGACCGAGTCAGAGCCGAGGATTGGCTCCGTAGCCCAAACCGCAAGAAGGACGGCGAGATGGACAACTAACATGGAATGTTATGGTAGGTACATAAAGTACAGTTGTGTACACTTACCATAAATGTAGATGTTCAAGTGTATTTTTTTTTTTTTTTTTTTTTATTCTGTATTATAATACTGCTCGTATTGCTGTGTGTTTTTGTTACACTAATTGCTTTTCTGTTGTTCTGTATTCTAATTAGTTACTAACTCCTGCTTAGTAGTTTTAGTTAAACTCTTGTATATATTTTTTTCTTAAGTTTGTTACCATAGACTGTTACAGTGGAGCTTTTCTCCTCGGGCCTCTACTGAAAATGGACATGTATCCAGTTAGACTAGCCCGGTCAACAAATGTAAAATAAAATAAAATAAAAAAAATATTCACTGTTGCAGTCATTCCATTTGGGTAATCTGCTGGCAGGTTGTCCTCAGTCGGCCTGTGTGTGTGTGTGTGTGTGTGTGTGTGTGTGTGTGTGTGTGTGTGTGTGTGTGTGTGTGTGTATATATATATATATATATATATATATATATATATATATATATATATATATATATATAAAAAATTTAAAACACAAAAAATATACCTCCAAACAAAAGCAAATACACCAACAAGGTTTTTAAGCGTAGTAAAAGAAAGTAGAGGTATAGTAAGAGAAAAACAGGGGGCTGAAGGGTGGGTAACCAGGACTGCAACAGTGAATACACTCGAACATCTACATTTATGGTAAGTGTACACAACTGTACTATGTTCTTCATGTTTCGCTGTTGCAGTCCTTACATTTGGGTAGATTCCCAAAGCTAAGGTTGGGAGGATGGATTTATACAGCATTAGGACCCAGCTATAAGGCCCTGCAGGACAGCAGTGGCAAAGCCAGCTCTGGATTTAGAGAAGAAAGGTAAGTGGTAATGCTTGGTGAACGTATGAACTGAGCTCCAGGTAGCAGCTTCTAGAATGTCTGTGGTAGGAACACCTCTGAGAAAGGCAGTAGAAGTAGATGCAGCCCTGGTGGAATGTGATCTGATCCCCTGGGGCAGAGGTTTACCATGGTGCATATAGCAGAAATGAATACAATGGCTTATCCATTTGGAAATAGTCTGCTTTGAAATAGCCTTTCCCTCTGCCCCTGCAGCAAATGCCACCAGTAGTTGTTCAGATTTTCTTAGAGATTTTGTCCTGTTTAAGTAAAATCTAAGTTGTCTGTGTACATCAAATGAATGCAGAAATCGCTCCCCTTGGATTGGGAAAGAAAGTTGGCAAATGAATGGTCTGATTGAGCCACACTGGATACCACCTTAGGATGGATTGGTCCTGAGAAACACCCTGTCCGCATGAAAAATAATGAAAGGCTCCACTGCCATAAGAGCCTGTAATTCAGAAATCCTTCTAGCTGAAGTGACTGGTAAAAGGAAAGCTGTTTTCCAGGAGAGAAAATTTAAGTCTGCAGAAGCAGTTGGCTCGAAAGGAGGGAGAGTGAGCTTTTCCAATACAAAATTGAGGTCCCAGGCAGGGGTTGGAGCTCTATTGGGTGGTATTAAGTTTTTGGCCCCTCTGAGATACTGCTTTAGCAGAGGATGAGAGAAGAGGGGAGGTTCTGTGTTGTAATGAGCTGAAATGGCAGAGGCATGGATTTTTATGGAAGAAAAGGACAGGCCCTTGTGAAGCATTTCAGTTAAGTATTGTAAAATCTGAGGAATGTTGGGCGCTGCTGTGGTTATTCCTTGTGACTGGTTCCAGGCACAGAATCTTTTCCATTTGTCAGCATAAGATTTTCTAGTACTAGGCCTTCTCGCCTCCAAAATTACATCCATCACAGGTTTGCTGAGGGATGCTAAAGGTGAATTTAGGTGATTAGCCACGCTGCAAGGTGAATTTAGGTGATTAGCCACGCTGCAAGATTCAAAGTTTGAAGCTGAGTGTGCAGAATTTAGGTGTTCTGCTGAAGACAGTAAGCAAGGGGTCTGAGGCAGGTGCCATGGTGGAAGGTGTGACACATTGCGCAGGAGTGGGTACCAGTGTTGGCGAAGCTAGTCTGGAGCAATCAGAATCATTTTTGGTTTGTCCTGTTTGACACTTAGTAGTACTTTGGAGAGCAGAGGCAGAGGAGGAAAAGCATAGACTGATAGGTTTTTCCAGCTGAATGATAGAGCATCCACTTTCCAAGCTTTTTTGTGATGAGTTCTTGTGCAGAATTTGTCCAACTGATAGTTTTGGGGTGAGGCAAAAAGATCTATGTCTGGACCCCCCCCCCCATTTGCATGTCAACATGTTGAAAATCCATGGTTCCAGTTTCCATTTGTGTGGGCCCATGAGATTTCTGTTTAGTCTGCCAGAGTATTCAGCTTTCCTGGCAGGAATTGAGCTTGTGGTTGTATTTGGTAGGTCAATGCCGTGTTCCACAGTGCCATGGCTAGTCTGCATAGGGGGTAGGAATGTGTACCCCCCTGCTTGTTTATGTACCACATAACTGTGGTGTTGTCTGTCTTTATTATTAATTGTCCTGGAAGAAGGTAGTCCTTGAAGGCTGTCAGTGCATTCCGTACAGCTAGCATCTCTTTCTGATTGATATGAAGGTGCATTTCATCTGGGCTCCATTTGCCCTGAATGCAGTTCCTTGCCAGATGAGCCCCCGAAGCGTAGTCTGATGCGTCTTTAGTTAGGGTTTGGGCTGCAGGGGGTGGAGTGAATGGCAGTCCCTTGTTTTGGTGGCAGGCCTCTGCCCAGCATAGGAACTCTAGTTTCAGGCAAGGTATGATGGGAATCATGGTTTCCAGACTGTGACAATGTTGATCCGTAAACTTTTTAAGTATTACTGACGTTTCCTCATATGCAGTCTTGCATATGGAATTAGAAGAATGCAGGAGGCCATGAACCCCAAGGCTTGCAGAATTTGTCTTGCAGATAGCAGAGTTTTTGTGGCTACCTGTTTGAAGTAAGTCACCAATTTAATTTGCTTTTCTGGGGTAAGGTAAGCCCTCTGGGCAATTGTATTCAAGCTTGCACCCAGGAATGTAATTTTTTGAGAGGGTACCAGTTGTGATTTATTTTTGTTTATTGTGTACCCTAGACAAGCTAGAACCCTTTTTACAAACGCTAGATGCTTTAGAAGAATGTCCTTGTTTTCTGCCTGAATTAGACAATCGTCCAGGTATGGATATATTTGAATATTTCTTTGCCAGCAAAATGCAATTGCTGTAGCCAGGCACTTTGTGAAGACCCTGGGCACAGTAGATAAGCCAAAGGGCAGTGCAGAGAACTGGTAATGCAAATAGCCTGCTTTGAAGAGGAGATATCTTCTGCAAGATTCCCTGATTGGGATATGCAGGTAAGCCTCTTTTAAGTCTAGAGTTACCAACCAGGCATCTTTGCCTAGCATAGGAAGTAACTGTTGAAGAGTCAGCATCTTGAATTCTGGAATGTCCAGAAATGTTTTAAGTCCAGAAGTGGATGTCATGATTTGTCTTTTCTGGTTACCAGGAAAAGTCTTGAATAGAAACCTTGTCCCTTTTTCTCTTCTGGTACTGGTTGAATAGCCACCATGCTCATGAGGGACAGAACTTGTTTTTGGTTTTCTGCCCACTGATTTGGGGGCAGGTCTGGCCATCCGTTTGGGATTGGCAACGTGTGGAAATGAAATCTGTATCCCTGGGATACTATATTTAAAACCTATTTCTCCTGGGTTATAAGTTGCCAGTTTCTTGCATGAAGTGCCAGCTTTCCCCCCAAAGGGGCGGCTAAAAGATAAGTGCTTGGTGAGTGTAGAGGGGTCATTGAGACTGTTTACCATAGGGAGGTGCCTTGCTGGTTCCAGATTTGGAGGTGGAGGCACCCCATTGTTTTGTTCTAAAGGTCCCTTGTGACTGAAACCTGGAGCCTTTGGAATGTCTGGGTTTGACTTGAGTGGCTCTCGAAGGAACTGGAAAGGACCACTTCTTAGTAGGCCAGTGCCTACTAAATCCTGGAGGTTGCACTTGTAAGAAATATTTCACAGTTTGCATAGATTTAGCTTTATCTTCCATCTTTTTTAAAACTTTTTCAGCCTTAGTACCAAAAAGACGGTCCTGTTGTAAAGGAGTATCCAACAATTTTGCTTTAACATGGTCAGGCAGAGTTTGCTCTTACAGCCAAGCCTGCCTTCTTAACACAGACCCAGTTACAGCAGCCCTGCAGCAGGCCTCCAAAGAATCAAAACCACATTGCAAAGTTTGTTTGTCTTTTTGGCTTTTCCCGGTTAGGGGTCGCCACAGCGGAACTCCGGTCCGCTAATGATTGGCAGTAGATTTTTATGGTGCCAAGTTGCCAGCCCGACACCCCAACCTTCAGCGAAGGCACGCCCATTCACGCATGTCTTTCGGAGGCCACTCGACCGCGAGGAGGACATGCAGACTCCACACAGAAGGCACTCCAGCTGAGAATCGAACAGGAGAACCTCTTGCTGTGAGGCAACAACGCTACCGCTGTACCACCGCGGCTTTAAAACCACATTGCAAAGTATGTTTTCCAGTTTGTTCAGCTGAGTGCAATAAATCCTGTAAATCTTTATTTTCCACACAGTCAGAAATTAACATCATTTTCTGTTTAAGCAGTCCCATAATATGCTGTTGATATGTTAAGCATATGAACTTGAAAGTTTAAAGCCCTGATTGCCAAGGTTGCAGAAGTGTAAACCTTCTTACCCCATCTATCCAGCGCCCTGGAATCTCTATGAGAAGGGGTAGGATTTTTAGCAGTAGAGGCCTGAATGCCCTTGGGACCATGAGAAATGGTTTCAGGATCTGCAATAGGATTTTTGAAAAGGAATTTGTGGGAGTCAGGAACCCTGTAGTATCTGTCTGGCCTACTAGGAGCCGGAGGTAGAGAATCAGGAGTCATACTAGATTCTGAAAAAACATCATCAACAATGTCTAGAACAGGAGGTATAGCCAAAGGCCTATGCTGAGGAAGAAGAAGAAAATCCCCAAGTCTCTTTTTAGATTTAGAGAAATCCTGACTTTCCCAGTGGAAATGTTCCCTTAAGGTATGCAAAGTTTCCCCAAAAGAAAAATCCTCAGGAGGAGAAGCAGAAGGAATGGAATCTTCTGCATCAGAGTCCTCATAAGTAGGTATAGACAAATCCTGTTCATTAGAGCAGTCAGAAGAAATAGAATCCTGTTCAGAAGATTCATAATAGATGTCTTGCCTAGGCCTCTTAGAAGGAGAGGGCTGGCTACCCCTGATCAGAGTAATTAAATCTTCAGTCATTTTGATAATTTGTTTTTTAGGCATAGGGGCCTGCACATGTGGCCCAGGCGTCATTTTTTTAGACATCGATTTAGATTTCGGCCTTCTTTTTTGGCGTCTGTCTAATATACAAATCTGTAGGCCTGAAAACACCCTCAGAAGCCAGTGCCTGCACAGCGGCTCTGGACCCATCTAAGGTAGAGACATCGGCAGGTTCCATAATTGAAGCATCTCGTGGCATACCGGACTCCGAATGGGTCTCAGTAGAGGCCTGTGAATCAGAAGCAGTGGGTATCAGGGGCTGCGAAAGCGCCTCACTGAGTATCGGCGAACTGGCAACTGGCTTAGGAGAAGCATCATCGTCAGTTTTGAACCTGGACGGTCTGTCTGTCTTTTTTCTTTGCATTTTTTTTTAGGTATTCCGGTAGTCAGATTGCTAACAGATGACATTTCTGGATAATTAAATCGTGAGCCAAAATATTTAGAAGCAAAAATATACCGACGTTTAATAATGTGTTGATTAAATTTAGCACAAAACCGACAGCAAGGTACGTTGTGGTCAGAGCCTAGGCAAGGAATACAGTACAAATGAAAATCCTTATGAGGTATTTGCTTCCCACAAGTACTGCAGTTATTAACTTTTACTGACATCGGTAAGGAGCAAGAAAAAGTTTCCCCAACGGGGTACTTAGCTTTTAGTTGAAGACTTCGGTACTGAAACTCGAAAACAAAAATTTCAGGAGTCTGCCGACTGGCACTTGTGAACTGCTTCTGGCACCGCAAGGCAAGAAAGACTGATGTAATGGCGTCAGCTGCATGTTTTATACCCCTGATGACCTGACGTCATGGAAGAAAGGACAGCAACAGACGCAGGACCCAAGACTTTGTTAATCAGGCCGACTGAGGGCAACCTGCCAGCAGATTACCTAAATGTAATGACTGCAACAGTGAAACACAAAGAACATCATCTTTTTCCTTCTTATGTCCATCTTTTTGCAATTTTCTTCCCTTTGCTGCGCAATTCTATAACTGAAAATCCTTAAGACTTGCACGCATGCTGCATGTCAAGAAGAGGAATGGTCCTTGACAGCCTAGGAAAATGTTACTGCCAAGTGGTCCTAGTGCTCATGATGTTAGTCCTGTTGGTTACAGGGGATGGATGACCTTTTGCAGATCTTTTGTTAGGCTTAGCATGTAACTTTTATATCTTTCTCCAACGTTTGTGGCCTATTAGTTTTTTTTTTTTTTTTTTTTTTGATTATAGAAAGTTCCTGAGGTTTCCCTGTGTAAAGGGGGGGTATAATATAAAGCATTCCTTAGAAATTCATAGCTGAGTGGTTGATTAGATTGTTATATGAAATGAGCTTAACAGTAACTAACTACAGCTAAAGTGGGACCTTAAGAAGGCACTGTTTCTGCGGATGGCATTTTCAAGAAGAGTCCACCAGCAGTAATGGTCTTCACACTTCTTGTGGCCTGGTGCATGATCTTTGAGCTGTGCTTTCCTGCTGCGTTTTGCTGTTCTATAAGGGTGTCAGCGGTGCTCTTCACGCAGCTTATGTTTGGTGACAGACTTGCTATTTTTGTCATTCTGGTTATCTGACATATTCCAGTGGTAGCTTCCTGGTAAGTCTTCCTCTGACTACCTCCAGAAACACACATTTGCAGCGACATGTTTTGGAGGGTGTCTCCCAAGAAAAGCAGTGAACCAAATGTGCAGTTCATTTTTCTGATGCACCATCTGACTCCATAAGCTTGCCATGCTGACTCTCGAGTCCCTAACAACATAGCAGTTGCCTTATTATACTAGCAGCCTAGTTGAAACTACCTTTCCTAGGAGAACTTGCGTTCACTACCATGTAGACTGGAGTACAGGTGTATGTAAAAGGGGGTTATCGGTGGGCTCCAGGATTTATCGGGTGACTCATGTTTATAGCAGGTTGCAGTTGTTTGATGCCATGGTCTGGTTAAGTGAGCTTCTACATAACTCAACAATCAACATGTGCTTGGCAGTTTATTTTATGCATTCATATGCTTTCTAGGCAACCAAAGATCTTGAGAATTTTGATTCTGCCCGGCATGAGGAATTCAAACGTTATGAAATGATGAAGGAACATGAGCGAAGGGAATATCTGAAAACCTTGGATGAGGAAAAACGTAAGGCAGAGGAGGCCCATTTTGAAGAAATGAAGAAGAAGCACAAAGACCACCCAAAAGTTAATGAGCCGGTAAGTGGAGTCAGGTGATTACTTGCATGTGAGAATTTTTAGGTGAGACATTACTTTCTTGCCGAGTCACTTGCCATAATTTATAACACTTCAATGTACTAACCACCTGCCTGTGACTTGCACGTCAGAGGCCTTTGCTACACCACAGGTAATGATTTTTGCTTAGTGTTTTTTAATATCATCCTCCATTTATCTCATCAGTGTTAACTTTTGTCTCATGCTGAGCTTTACCTACTTGCACATAATTTATTATTTCTCTTATTTTCATAAAGTTAATATAGTCAGTATTTGTAAAGAACGATTGTTTCAAGTTTTCTAGGTCTTGCCTATCACCTTTTCCCCAAATAAAATGCATCGTTCTTTCATCCCGAGTTCCTTCTTGGAACTGGTCATTCACTACCATTACAAAGGGTTTTTTCTAATACTTTTACTTTCTTTGAAAACTTTGAGTGTAATTAGTCCTCTTCAGGAACACTTACTTATGTAAAAACTTTATTTTTCTGGTGTTGACCTCATTATCCGTTAAGTTTCGTCCTCTGTTAACTGGTCTTCAGTTTATTGTCTCATCTGTATCTGTCTCAGCCTTGTGCATGTCTTACATCCACACCTTATCCTTTCAAAGCTCTTCTTGCCACTGTGGTCCCATAATCTTCCTTTAATACTTAATAAATTTGACAGTGCTTTCTTCCTCCACTGCATACTTGTTTTGTAATCATAATCATACTTTTGTTATTTCTTTTTAAAATCATATGTGGGATCACAAAGTAAGTTACACTTGGAGAATCCTGCTGTCTCAAGCTGTAACTCAGTGTTGCATTCCAAAAGGAACACTATGAGACTCAAGTCCCTTGGGCAAATAAGGAATCTCAGTGCCCCATGTCAAGTTTTAAAACATGAATCACGCTCACATCGTCATTGGAACTTTACACTGGAATTGAATGCTGCAGTAAAATGGGCAAGTACAGATGTGTAGCCTATTCACATGTTCTGTCCAGCCGATCTGACTGTTGGGTCTTCAAGCCACTGGTTTGATCTGTGCTAGCAAAGCTAGTGCTCCGGCTCAAGTTCCACAAGCCTTCTCCTCCTGTAGCGAGCCTACCCCTCATCTGCTTAGCTGTCTCCATCTTTTTTGCCACCATTGATTGAAGATGTTGTAGCAAGCCTGTCCCTCATCTGCTTAGCTACCTCCAATCTCTTTTGCCATCATTGGTTGAAGATGTGATCCCACTGCCAAAGCTTAAGTGTTCTTTAAACTTTACTTTTTGTAGGTATAAAATATTTGGTTCTGTGGATTTCTTAGCAGTTTGTCTACACTAATTTGTCAAAGTTCTGTAATTTTGATCTGTGTAGTAGTTAGGGCTCTGCTTTTTTCACAGCCTAAAGCCTGGCTGCTCTGCTTTGTTTGTGAGTTAGTAGTCTATGTTGTTCCAACCCTCAGGGTCAAATATAACTTGTTTTTTTTGTAATGATATTTCTGATATTGACCATAGAATTTTTTATCCTTAGGTGTCTGTGTGTGTTGGTGACTCTTCAGGATGTACATGGAAGGGAAAGTAGAAAAGCGTTTTGAAAAGTGTTTCAAAAAGTGCAACAAATGTTGACACAAGATCTGCCCATAAGTTGTGTATATTTTGTGTATGTACTGTCTAGGGGTGGCCAATTTATCTGCAGGTTATCAAATGTGCAAGTCCTGTGGATAATGAGATTTGTCAAATAGGTGAACCAAGTTGATCTTGAAAGGGTCCTCTCCCTCCTGATCCTGAGGGAGAAAAGGTCAAAAGAACAGGGCACAAGTCTGAGTTCCATAAAGGGAAAGAACAAGAAAAGGAGAGAGACAAAGAATCCGAGTCTAGAAAGAGAAGGGTGCTCGAAGTCCAGTGGCTTCACCATCAATGTTGGATCCATAGCCCTCTCCTGTGTGGTCTGCGACAATTTTGGAACCAAATTTTTCCACCATCAAATCGCTTCTAGTTTGACAAATTAAATCCCCATTGGAGCACGGACCCTCTAGGATCCCTTCTCAGCCTCCTATGGTATCCTCCATCAAGTCACTGAGTTGTATTAGAAGTGCATCCACTTTACAGCCGTACTGCATGATGACAGCTTTCCTAAGGATGCAGAGAATAGGAGTTATTCCTACCTTCTCAGCTATGAGAACAGGAGGAGCAAGACCTCTCTACCTGGCGTCTGTTCCATCTCCAGTCCTATCTTCAGAGCTAACATATACAGAGTGTCGCACAGCTGACTAGTGCTTTGACCTTAATTTGTAGGGTTGTTGGATCCATCATGCTCTACTCCCAGATCCCTGGAGCCAAGCATAACTCACCCCATTGTTTTAGCCTACAGGTTTCCTCCTCTTTTCAGGAACTACTTTATCACTCCCAAGTTTGGTTTCCAGATTCTCAGCCCAATAGGTCTCAAGGCTTGTTCCCTCCACTATGCCATCCATGTCAGATTTCTGGTCTAGACAGGTGCTCATTGGCTCTACCATATGTTGGATCCACTTCTGAGGTATTAGGAGGGATAATTTCATCCGCTTTCAGCATTAAGGAACAGGCTGCTTGACCCATGGTTCCACCCTTAGACACCCAGCCCTCTTCTGTTCCTCAGCTATCTCTTGTGGCTAGCATTCAGAGCTGGGCTTTGAGCCTTAAACGGACACCGTAGTTTCTATGACACTCCTTTCAGGACTCCACCATTTTGATGTGCCAATTAAGAGGACTTTCAAAAGAAAGCATTTGGGTTACCCTGAGGAATCTCTCACTGTGAGCTCTGATATGGATGATGGGCTTTCTCCAAGTCCCCCCCTGAGGATGTTCCAGTTGATGAAGTGATGGAGCTTATGCACCAGATATGTAACTAGCCCACTGACCTTCCCTCTCTTAATAAAGAGGTCTTGTTTGAGGTTTATAGCTTGATCTCATCTTTATTCCGGATGCATCCTCCAGCTGAGCATTTGGTTGATTTGGTTAGGAGGTCATGACAAAATGTTGCTTCCTGTGAAGTTCCATGGAAGCCTGATAATCTCTAAAGCCACCCAAAGACGAGCAACACTAGGCAAAGAGACCTTGGGTAGATTCTATTGATGTTCTTCATCTCACATTGCTGCAGTCCTTACATATGGGGTAGTCCGCTGTCCTCGGTCGGCCCGAATACCAAAGTATTAGGCTGACGTCGGTCATGGGCGCTCAGATCTGACATCAGAGCGTCAGGGTATAAAAGCGCATGACCGACGTCATATCCTCAGTCTTTTTTGCCGCATGGTCCGATGCAGAAGCAGCGTTGCAAGTGCCGTTCGGCGTTCTGAAATTTTCGTATTCTGAGTTTCAGACCGAAACCAAGTTGGGCTAAGTACCCCGTTGGGGAATATTTTAGTTTTTTCTTGCCTCAGTTAATTCCGGATGTCAGAAAAAGTGAATAATTGTATTTCTTGTGGGAAACAGATACCGCATAGGGATTATCACTCTCTTTGCATTCCTTGTTTGGGACCGGACCACGCGTAGTCGGGTGTCGGTTTTGTGCTAGGTTTAATAAGCGCACTATAAAAGAAGGTTAGATTGTGCTAGGTTAGTCTTTGGTAAGCGGTGTAATTATAATATGCCGTCGGATCCTCCGACGCCTGCTTCCACGAAGAAGCGCAAAGACAAATCCTTGAAACCTAGACAGGTTGATTCGTCCGTTTCGGACGCCGGTCCTGCAGAAACTACAGTGGAGCAGGTGGATCCAGCTGAAGTTTCTGTTGAGTCTCAGGGGGAAACTTTGATTTTGCAGGATGTGGCCTCACAGGAGTCAGGTCAAGCTGAAGGGGCCTCTCAGGTTACTGTTCTCCCTTCTATGCCTAAGGTGGTTAGGCCTTCTGCTACTATTTCTAAGGCTTCTTCTAAGGGCAGGTCTGTTTTGCCTTCCTCTGGTGTCCCGCCAGGTACTTCAGGGTCTGTGCCTAAAAAGCACATGCTTAAAATGGCAGAAGATTTGATTACTTTAATTAGAGATTCTATGCCCCCTCCTGATAAGAGGCCCAGGGTGGAGCCAGAGTTGGAAAGTTTGGATCAGGCCTCAGATGACTCAGACTCTTCTGCTGAAGATATTCAAGATTTTCCCCCTTATTCGGATTCTGATGCAGAGGATTCCACTCCTTCTGCTTCTCCTCCAGAGAATTTTTCATTTTCAGAAACTCTGCATTCCATGAGGGAGCATTTTAAGTGGGAAGGACAGGATTTCTCTGATTCACGGAAGAGGCTTAGGGAATTCTTGTTTTTACCACAGCATAGACCCTTGGCTATACCACCTGTTTTGGATGTTGTTCAAGATGTTTTCTCAGAGGCTTCCCTTAATCCAGATTCTTTGCCTCCTGCGCCAGTTAAACCGGACAGGTATTACAGGGTGCCTGAGGCTCATAAATATCTGTATAAGAGTCCTAGGGCGGACCCAGAAACTATTAGTCAGGGGCCTAAGGGTGTTAGAGCTTCTGTTGTAAAGAATCCGGTTCCTCTAGATAAGGAAGCTAGAGCTTTGGATAGATGGGGTAAGAAGGTGTATACCTCTTCTACTTTAGCAATGAGGGCTTTAAATTGCCAGTTTCATATGTTGAAATATCAGAATTTCCTCCTTTCTCAGCTAAAATCTAAAGTGGATGCTTTGTCAGAGGGCATAGAGTGTAAAGAATTGCAGGATTTAGTACATGTCTCTGAACAGGTGGGTAAGCATTCTTTGCAGTGTGGTTTTGATGCTGTACAGGCCTCTTCTAGGGTGGCTGCCACTGGTTCAGTTCTTCGTAGGCATGCCTGGCTTAAGGATCAGAATTTGTCCGAGCATGTTAAAACTAGAATTCTGGATGCCCCTTTACAGTCTGAAGTTTTGTTTGGTCCCCCTGTGGAGTCGGTTTTGAAGAAAATGGAAGACAAGGCTAAGTCCATGCAGACTGTTAAATATTTTTTGCAGGTGCAACCTCCAAAGTTTAGTAGAAATTGGCCTACTAAGGGGTGGACCTACCCTTCTTCTGATTCTCAGTCTAGGGGTAGATCTAGACGTGGCAGGGGCAGAGCTCACAGTACATTCAGGCCTAGAACTTGGAGTTCACCTGCACAATCTGCAGGTGAGGGCAGGGGCCAGTCCTTTCGTAAACAGGCCCAATGACCTGCATTTTCAGCTGCCAGATTCTTCTTCCTGGCAGCTCCTTTGGGAGGAAAGTTAGCACTCTTCAAGCAAAACTGGCTTTTAGTCACCCAGGACAAATGGGTATTGGACATTATAAACCGAGGCTACAAGTTCTATTTCCATACATTGCCTCCTTTCAAAGGCATGCCAGACGCTCCTCCTCGGCAAAGGATAGAGGCTCACAAGCAGATTTCTTTACTTCTTCAAATAGGAGCTATACAGCCAGTTCCTCTGTCAGAAGTGGGACTAGGATTTTATTCTCGCCTGTTTCTAGTACCAAAGAAAGGGAACACGTGGAGACCAATTTTGGATTTATCTATCCTCAACACTTATCTGGACATTCCAAAGTTCAAAATGCTGACGTTACAACAGCTTTTACCTCTGTTGGGAAAAGATCACTGGATGGTAACTCTGGATCTCAAAGAGGCTTATCTTCATGTTCCTATCAGGCCCAGTTGCAGGAGGTACCTGCGCTGGCTGGAAATTTACATTATCAGTTCTCTGCATTGCCCTTTGGCTTATCTACTGCGCCCAGAGTGTTCACAAAGGTTCTGGCTCCAGTGATAGCCTTTTTCAGGTTAAGAGGAATACAGATTTATCCTTATTTGGACGATTGCCTGATTATTGCACAACACAAAGACGAACTTCTGCATCATCTACAGTATGTGATGATAGTGTTAAGATGCCTAGGGTATTCTGTGAACGAAACAAAGTCCAGTCTAGTGCCCTCTCAGGACATGTGCTTTCTGGGTGTGAGACTGAATACTGCTTCCCAGATGGCCTTTTTGACCCCGGACAAACAAAGAAGCCTTTCTCTTTATTTCCATCAAATGTCTCTACAGTCCAGGCTGACTGCAAGGACAGTCCTTCAAGCCTTGGGGTTCATGGCATCTTGTATTCTGGTGCTTCCCAATGCCAAACTGCATATGAGGAAGCTTCAATGGTATCTCAAAAATGTATGGACACAACACTGCCAAGATCTAGACACTGTCATTCAGATAATACCTTGCATTCAGAAAGAATTTTTGTGGTGGGCTCAGGAATGTCACCTAAACAAGGGACTCTCTGTGACCCGACCAGAGGCGAGTCAGATTCTAACGACAGATGCCTCGGACAAGGCTTGGGGAGCACACCTCAATGGAAAATGGGTGTAAGACACGTGGCCTGTCAGACTTCAACATTTGCATATCAACTTGAAGGAGATGTTAGCAGTCCAATTTGCATTGATGGCTTTCAAGGATTTACTTCACCCAGGACAGGTGTTGATTCAAACAGACAACACTACTGTCATGTGGTACATCAACAAGCAAGGGGGTACCCATTCTTACCCTCTTTGCAGGCAAGCGATGATTTTGTGGGAGACTGCTCTCAGTTTACACCTCAATCTTCAGGCAAGGTTTCTACCAGGAGCACAGAACTCCTTAGCGGATGTGTTGAGCAGACAAATTGTGGATCCTCACGAGTGGAAACTGGATCCTCATGTGTTTCAAAAGTTGACAGTGTTATGGGGGACTCCAGACATAGATCTGTTCGCTTCTCCACTAAATTACCAGTTGCCAAAGTTTTGCACAAAAAGGTTTCATCCCACAGCTTGGAAGTGGATGCTCTATCATTCAGTTGGAGCAATCTTCATATCTATGCCTTTCCACCTCTGCCTCTCATTCCCAAGGTACTCCTGAAGGCCAGAATAGACAAGCCATCCATGATTCTGATAGCGCCGGATTGGCCTCGACAGCACTGGTACCCACTACTGAGGAGTTTGGTACGGGAGCCTCCATGGCCTCTGCCTTTGATTCCACATCTTTTGTCTCAGGAGGGCAATCACTTCCTCAATGTCAAGATTCAGTCTCTGCATCTCACAGCCTGGCATATTCTGTTTTAGACCCTGGAGGGTCTCAGCTTCCACAACAAGTTTTGAATGTTATTTTGGAGGCCAGAAGGCCTAGTACAAGGAAAGTTTACGCTGATAAATGGAGGAGATTTTTTCTTTGGAGCAAAGCCAAGGACTTTGATGTTTCCAAGCCTGATTTAAGTGTTTCTCTTCAATATCTTACTGAGTTATTGGACAAGGGTTTGTCTTTCTCCTCGATAAAGGTTCATGCTGCAGCCATTTCTGCTCACTATGACTGTGACCCTCCTTTATTTTCCCATCCTTTGTTTAAGCAATTTCTTAGAGGGGCAAAGAACATAAGACCCCCACGTAGAGCTCCTACTCCTGCTTGGGATCTCAATTTTGTGTTGGAAAAGCTTACTCTACAACCTTTTGAGCCTGCAGCTACTGCCGAGTTAAAGTATTTATCATGGAAGACTGCTTTTTTTTGGCCATTACCGCTGCAAGAAGGGTTTCTGAATTACAGGCCCTTATGGCAGTGGAACCTTTCCTGATTTTTCATAAGGATTAAGTATCTTTGCGTACTAATCCTACCTTTATGCCTAAAGTGGTTACTAGTGAGGTCTTGAACCAAACTATTCATTTGCCTGCTTTTTATGCAAACCCCCAAAATAAAGGGGAGAAGATTTTGCATACTTTGGATATTCACAGGCAGTTACGTTATTATTTGAGCAGAACCAAGGGGTTCAGGCAGTCTCAGCAGTTGTTTGTTTCTTTTGCTTTGGGTTCTCAGGGAAAACCTGTTTCAAAACAAACTATTTCTAAATGGATTGGGTTTTGTATTTCTTTCTGTTATTCCCATCATGGTAAGGAGATTCCGCTGGAATCAGACCTCATTCCACTAGAGCTACTGCCACTTCTACTGCCTTTCTAAGGGGTAGCTACAAAAGATATTTTGGAAGCAGCCACTTGGAGTTCAGTGCATACTTTTTCCAAGCATTACCACCTTCCTCTTTATTCTAAGTCTAGGGCTGGATTTGCCACTGCAATATTACAGGGCATTTTAGCAGCCCCTAATGCTTTATGATTTTGCCATCCTCCCTTTACCTCTGCTTTGGGATTCTACCCATATGTAAGGACTGCAGCAATGTGAGATGAAGAACATAGTACAGTTTTGTACCTACCATAAATGTAGATGTTCGAAGATCCACATTGCTGCAGTCCAATTTACCCTCCCTCCTTCCCCTCTGTAGTTTGGCATGGTTATATGGTTTGGGTGATGGTGGTTGTTGGGCATGTTTTTGGGAGGTATCCTGTTTTTGGGCTGTGGCCTTTCTTTTTAGGGCCTTCTGACATCTGGGGCAAGAAAAGACTGAGGATATGACGTCGGTCATGCGCTTTTATACCTTGACGCTCTGATGTCAGATCTGAGCGCCCATGACCGACGTCAGCCTAATACTTTGGTATTCGGGCCGACCGAGGACAGCGGACTACCCCATATGTAAGGACTGCAGCAATGTGGATCTTCGAACATCTACATTTATGGTAGGTACAAAACTGTACTTTTCTCCTACTGCCAAAAAAAGAATTTACTGAGAACATGGCTGCTGGGTAAGCAAGCATATGCTTCAGGCACTTTTGTGAGCAGAGCCTTGAATTATGCCCCACACATGTGAACAGATTTCAGAAGAGATCTGGCCAGTTAAGAACTAGAAACTCTGAGGAAGCCCCGAACACTGGATTTGAGGAAGCAGCTGGAGGTAAGTTTAATACTGTTCAACGTCACTAACCTGTTCATGCTGCTCGAGTACAGTGCAGCCAGTGAAGTGGCACAGGAGGGGGAGTCTGGCGTCTGTATGAGATAAACCATGTGATTGCTCCTCGTTGTTTTGTTACGTCATCAAGAATGCATGCAGAGGTGTGAGCAAGATAAGAAGATGCTGTCTGCCACAGGAGCCCAATTTTCAGAATTTGCAGAGACCATACAATCTGAACCAAAAGGGTCCCAAATCTCTCCTTCCACAAGTCCAAATGCCCCCCCTTCGGCTCTCCTACTCACAGGGACAGCTGTGGCAGAGATGACCCCTTTAATGGACTCATTGGTTAGAGGTCTGCAAAATCAGGGATTTCATGGGCCATTTTTGGACCTCCAGAAGTCTCGTCTCTGAGGTACTACCTGACTTTTCCCATCTGGAGGCATTCTGGGGTCGCATCTCCCTCTACACCCAAGGGTAGCTGGCCATCGCACAAGACACCTGGGTAAAAGGGATCATATCCACAGGCTATTGCATACCTTTTTTATTCCTCCATCCCCTCTGCAGGGGCCATTCCCTGATATAACATCCCATCAACTAAAAGCAGCTAAACCCGAGGTAGCCTACCTGTTGAGAAAAAGAGACACCTTAGAGGTCCCAGCAGACCAGAAAGGGTCAGGCTATTATTCAAGATTCTTTTGGTTCCAAAAAAAAGAACCTCAGGCCAGTCCTGGACCACAGTCACCTCAACATCTTTCTGAAAGATATCCCTTTCAGAATGGCCACCAAGCAAGCCGTTCTGCTATGCCTGAGGGAGAACAATTGGATGTGCTCAATAGACCATGAGGATACTTACCTGCATATTAAAATAGCTCAAGGTTCCACAAGGTTATTTTGCTTCCATGTAGGAGCCGATCACTTTCAGTTCAGGACCCTGCCCTTTGGTCTCACCACAGCCCCCAGGGTGACCACCAAGTGCATGGCCATAGTCTTGAAAGTCTTGGGCCTAATGGCTTCTTGCATCCTCATGGTAAACTTTGATGTCCTTCCATTTCACTGTTGTAGTATTCATTCAATTAGGGATCCCATGCTAAGGGCGGCCCGACGTCTGGCCAGTATACCAAAACCTTTAGGTTGCCTTGAGGTATGCTGTACATGTATGCTTCTTACATAGCATAGGGCATAAAGGTGACATCCGGACGTACCATCCTCAGAACTTCTTTGCCACGAGAATGAACACCATCTCTTGATCGTTTGTCTGAACGCCAACTTTCCATTGCTGGTTTGACCAAGCCATTGCAGATAAGTGCCCTGTTGGGGGGGGGGGGGGGGGTTTACTTGTATTTTTCTTTTTGTTGCATGTGGGATTTCATGTCATCCAAGAAGATGCCAATGTTTGAGGCAGATTCCCTCATAAAGACCACCACGAAGAGTGTCTGTTTCACCTTGACAGCTCGCAGGAACATACATTCTGTTCCATCGGTCAGGCTTTTGTACCCAAAACCCTGCGCAGTAGACTCTTTGGCACTTTATCTTGAGAGTCAACATCTTAAGCTTCTTGCAAAAGTTAACGATGGAGGAAACTTCTCACTCGAGGGACAGCTGTCAGTGAAGAAGGCCAAGAAGCCTAGGCCGGAATCTTCTGCTGTTCAGCCTCTGCCAGACATCTCTGCTGTGGAAAGTGAATGCCCAGAAGTTCTCCTGGCTTTATCATTGGATTCCTCTACCACAACCGATAGGAGGCTGGCGCGGATCTGACTTTCAGCATGTCCAAGGAGGCATGGCAGGCATCTGCTTTGGACATTCTGATTATGTCTGAGGGGCCTGGGGTGTTTCTCAGATATTAGTCAGAGAAGTCGTCCCTGCTGCCATCATTGAATGCCATCCTGGGTCAGAGCCTTCCAGATTTTATAAGGACGATATCCCATTCAAGAAAAAACAAGACTAAGCACATTACTTCTGCTCCAAAGGACTTTTCAAAGTGAGTGGCAGTCCTTTGCCCAGGGTTTGTTTAGTGCTTCCATGGCACTGAAACCTCCTCAGGGAGTTTCTGTTCCAGCTCCCGCTTGGTCCTCAACTCCTCTTAAAAGACCCAGAGAACAGGATTCTTCTGAGGAAGAGACAGATTTGGATGAAGAATCCCTTGCTTACTCTTCTCAGATTCCCTCTCCTTTGGATTATGGCTCAAAGGAAGAGGAGTCTACTAGTCCTGATACCCCCTTTGAAGAGAATTCTTTTGGGGACACTATCTCAAGGATGATGGAGGTCTTTAAATGTGATTATGCTCAGGTTTCTAAGATGCAAAAAGGTAATATGAGTTGCTGCAGATGGACTCTCCTAGGCCTTCTACTGTTCCTCTTGTTTTGGCTGCCTTGGATTCATTTTCTAATGCTTCTAAGGCTCCAGCGTCTCTGCCCCCTGCTCCCAACAAGCCTGATAGATTCTATAGGGTGTCTGATGACTGTATATTTTTGTGTGTCCTTCTGCTGACCCTTTGGTGGTGTCTGTAGCATCTGACAAGCCCTCTCATTTGCTTCCTTCACCCAAGTTACTGCCCTCTGATACAGATAGCAGGACCATGGAAACGCTAAGCAAGAAGGTTTATACATTTTGCCACCTTGACTTTTAGGGCTGTTCATTATCAGACCCATATGTCCAGGTATTTGTTGGCTCTCTTATTCCAAGCTTGTCAGGTTTTCTGACCTTCCAGACTCTGAGGGCAATACTTCTGTCCTTTCCCTGTTAGGGACCTTCCTCCCAGGTTGGCTCATCATTCCATCAAGTGTAGTTATGATGCAGTAGATGCTCCTTCTAGGGCTGCTGCTTTTGGGTCAATGATGAGGTATTCTTGGCTTCAGCTTCAACCTTTGCCTGATATTAAGGCTAAATTGATGGATGCTCCTCTTGATAATAAAAACTTGTTTGCTGAAGCTACTGCTGCTTTAAGCCCTTTCAGGACAAGGGTAAGGGTTTCCTGGAACTTAAACATGTGTTTGTTTCTCCTGTGCCTGAATTCCAGAGAAATTACCCAGCTTTTTTCCCCAGGCAATCTCACTTTCCTCCTTAGGGTAAAAGGGTGGTAAGTGAGCTCCTCCTGCTAAAGCTACACATACTTCTGTGCCTCAGAAGTCCCCTTTTCCACGTAAACCAGGTGCTGTCTGACTGTCCTGTTCTTCCCTGCCACTTTCCCCCTTCTCACCTTTCTCTCTCTTCCTGTTTGGCTACAGATTTCTGGGTCCTGTCCATTATTTGCCAGGGGTACTTCATGATCTGGAAATCCCTTCCCCCTTTTATGGGTATTCCTCAGCCCCTTCAGGAACAACCATCTTTCTTTCCAGAGATGCTTCGGGATCTTTTTACTCTGGGTACTAGTCAAGAAGTGCCTATTTCTCAAGGGGGGGGGGGGTTACACTAGGATGTTTCTAGTGCCCAGGAAAGAGGGTACTTGGAGACCAATTCTAGACCTTTCTCATCTAAACTATTTTTTTTCTGAAAGTCCCCTCCTGTCGAATGTTGTCCCCTTCAGACTTTGTTCCCTCTTCTGCTTCCTCAGGCTTATAAAGTGTGTGATGGGAGAGCAGCTTTTGGTTCCCTAAAGATGTTAGGGGATGAGGTCACCACTTCCAACAGAAAGCACATCAGTGACAGAGATGAGAGTTCTTCTGCTGGCACTTCAGGTTTTTCATCCTTTTCTCCCCAGGACCTCTCAAGGTGTTCACAGACAGTACCACAATGAAGCGGTATGTAAACAAACTGGGGGGACGAGATCTTATCTTTGCCGGTTGATAGTGCTAGTGTGGGATTCTGCTATCCAGTATCAAGTGACTCCTCAGTCAGTTTACACTCCCTCAGGTCATAATATTGTGGCAGACACTCTGAGCAGGCTCTTAACTCAATCCCACGAGTGGATGGTCCACAGGGATGTGTTTCTGGACATTGTCCACAGGGATGTGTTTCTGGACATTGTCCACCAGTAGGGTACTCCTCAAATCGATTTAATTTTTTTAATTTTTATTTATTTTTATTTTACATTTGTTTACCAGGAAGGTCCATCTGGGCTAAGGACCCATTTTCAGCGGATGCCCAGGGAGAAAAGCTCCAAAAAGAAATTTACAAATAACCATGTATAACAATAATATAACTATGTTTAAAACAATAGAATTCTAAGTAACTGCAATGTTTTAATATAGACAGAGAAAAAGTTACACCATATAGGTTTCTAGCCTATATAAGACTGGCATTATTTAGACCATAGAGCAGTAGTAACTTATTTATTTTATTTTACATTTGTTTACCGGGAAAGTCCGACTGGAAACTTGTCCTTTTTCAGAAGCTGCATGGGGAGAAAAGCTCCACATTGAACATACAGAAGTAACAGTACAAAGACAGTGTAGTATTATGTGTTACAATTTAGGCTAATTCATTTATACATAAAGTTAGGAATTCTCTAACAAATAAAATTCAGTGGATTATTATAACAGACTTTGCCATGCTGTAGGACACTGGACCATCCAAGGTTTCTAGTGGATTTCTATAATTATAAAATATATAATGAAATAAAATACTTGGTGTAGACAGTGATATTTGTTCTTGACATTAGAGATCATGGTGAGAGTATATAGTATGAAAGTAGCAGGAGTAGTAGCTGTAGACAGACGAAGGTATGGAGCCAGAAAGTCCTATACGTTATACTGAGGTAGGGGCAAGGCTAGAGATTGAGAGGTAGGTGTTAGTCAGGGGTAGAGCAAGGAAACAGCCATTTGGTTAAGAGGTGGATTTTTAGAGTTGTTTAGAATTAAGCTAGGGATGGAGTGGAAGTAATATTTTCTGGCAGTTCATTCCAGATTTTTCCTGTGTAGTTTGAAAAGAGGGAATCCCCTGCTTAATTTCTGGATACACTGATTTTTATATGGTGCTTGTTGGTGGAGCATAATGATCTGTTAGTGGCATGACATTGTAGTAAAGTTTGTAAGGCAGGTATTTTCTCAGGGTCAGAAAGGATTTTACGGGCCATTGTTATCTGGACATCTAACCACTTAAGTTGCTTGAGTGCAAGGCAGTGGTGGGGTCCAGCTGGAAAGTTTGCTGCATATCTGGCAATTGTGTTGCAACAGGATTCGAGGTTTTGTATCAGAGTTTTTAGGTTAGTGAGTATGAGGGCTGCATAAGTAGAGTAGAGATTAAGTGGGTTTGAGCAATAGCAATCTTGGTATTCTTACTGAAGTAGTGTTTGTTCCTGTATAATGTGCCAAGTTTTTTATGTACTTTAATAGTCATGAAAATGTGTATATCAAATTTGTTTGCAGTCCATTTCAACTCCTAGAAGTTTATTTTGAGGTGATGGAATACGATGGTGTTTAGTGATGAGATGTTAAATGTGTTAGTGGGTGAGACAGACAGATTTATTAGGATGGAATACTGTAAGTTTTGTTTTATTAGGGTTTAAGATTAGTTCGGAGTTTGTGAGGGAGAACTCCACTGAATGAAAGGCTTTTTGTATGAGATTCTGAAGTTCTAATAGTGAGGGTACAGCACAATGTCACTGAGTCATCTGCATATTGGATAAGAGAAGCCGGAGGGGTTGACAAGTGGAGGTTATTGGTAGATATTGAGAATAGAAGTGGGCCTAAGATACAGCCTTGGGGGACTCCTAGGGTCACTGGCAAAAGGGGAAATAGGGTCTGTTGCCAAGAGACTGCTTGCTGGTGTCCAGTGAGGTAATCCTTGGAACCAGGCAAGGGTAGAATTACAAAAGTTTGGCTCGGAGAGGGCATTTAGAAGTTTAGTATGTGAAACCATATCAAAGGCTTTGGATAAGTCAAGGAAGATAGAATATACATAGTTATTGTGTCCCTATGACAGCTGAGAGTGTTTGTAAATGACATTAGTACGGTTGTGCTATGGAAAGGTCGAAAGCCGTGCTGGGTTTTGTTAGGAATTTATTAGTAGTCAGATAATCAGTAATTTGCATGTGAATGACCCTCTCTAGAATTTTAGAAAGTGGCAATGATAATGAGAGTGGACAATAGAGCCACCTTTATGTTGAGGCTTTTCAAATGAGAGGGACTTGTTGTTCTGCGATGGACCGATTGATTAGTATCAATATAGGGTAGGCTATACCATCTGCTGTTAGCTTTAGGTATTCATCATGTAAGCTGTCTGCTGCTAGTGTGTGTTAGTTTTTTCAGTAGTTTTTTGATGGTGTCTGTGGCTACAGGTTGTAGGGAGAAGGTTGAGTTAATGCTGGGAGTGGTAGCGGTAGTTTTCAAAGGAGAGGGGTTTTGTTTGTTAGTGCTAAGATGGTTTCAGTAAAGTATTTATTAAATTGAGTAGCAATAGTGCCTGAGCTTTATTAGTAGTGGTAGGAGGGGGTGTATTGATTTTGCCTGGTAGAAGGATATTTATTGTGGACCAGAATTTTTGTGGATTTTTATGGTGCTTAGTTTGGATTTTACATTATTAATTTCATGTGTCTTGTTTAATTTGTTGCTTTGTTTTATTTCCAAGTTCCTGGTAAGATTGTAAAGCTAGTTCTGACCTTGTTTTATTCCAGGTTGCCCAGGCCTTGTCTCTAGCTTTGAGTGTCATTGTTTCCTTTTTCAGCCGTGGAGCGTAGTTAGATTTGACACATGTATATCTACTGGGAACTTGAGAATTTAGTATGGTAGGGAAGGTGGAGTTGAAATGGTCAACAGCATCTTGTAAGGGAAGCTGTTACAATGGTGTCCAATTACTCTGTTTAAGTATATCTATAAGGTAATTGGGTTTAGGTGTCTTTCTTATTTATAATAGTATGGATGGTTTAGTTGGATTTGTTAGTTTCCTGACTAAATATGTTGGAAAGTGATCGCTGAGACTTTCTGGTAGACAACCAGTGGGGATAGAGGGCTGGCCTATTTGTTAGTATCTGGTCTAGAGTGAAGTGTTTATCTAATACACGCAGTGACTTCACATAGGGAATAATACATAAATGTATTCCTTGTAGAGTATTACCAAATGTGAGAAGTAAGAAGATCACTGCTGAGACTCAACAGTGGTCAACAGCAAGATATGTAAGAAAGTGGGAGGCAGAACTTTTGGTATCAGTTCATGCTGGTAATTAGAGGGACGGGACAGAACCTGGGAGAGAGAGAGAGATCAAATAAGATAGTATGACCTGGTAGAGCTATATGGGAGAGAGAGACTATATTCAGCCTGGGCTTGTGCAGGAGCACATCCGTATCTTGATGAGTTGTTCTAAAGTAGATGTTTACATTTAGTTGTATTAAAGCAATTAATTATTTGAGGTAGTGTATTCCAAAGTTTAGATACATGGCTAGAGAAGAGGGACTCCCCAAAGCAGTTCGATTTGATAACTTGTTAGCAAGCCTTTGTTGATGGATCTTAGTGTTCTAAAGCTAGAGTAGGGTTGAACAAGGTATTTGAGAAAGGGGCATCTATGTGGGTGGTTGAATATGTAGTGTATGAAGGCTAGTTGGTTGCAACTCAGAAGATTAGGAAGTTCTAGCCATTTGAGATGCTGCAATGCATTGCAGTGGTGTTACCTGTAAGGGAGGTTTGAGGCAACTGTTGCTATTGTAGTAAGACTCCAATTTATTTAACTCTGTTTTTCTGAGATTTGTAACTGTAGGTGAAGCATAAAGGATGGTGGAAAGCAGATTCTGGATATGGCTTGTCTGGTGGGGTCAGTTAGGAAATGTTTGATCCTATCGAATGAGCCTAGTTTGATATGTACCTTTCTGAAGGTTAGGCTAGGTGCTTGTCGGAGCTCAGGTTGTTGGTCACTGGTCATTGCTAGAGCTTAGTATGCTCTGCTGGTTGTATTATAGTATTGTAAGAGAGGATGGTGAAGGGGAGATGCTATATGTTTCATGTTAGGCTAGGTGCTTGTCGGAGCTCAGGTCGTTGGTCACTGGTCATTGCTAGAGCTTAGTATGCTCTGCTGGTTGTATTATAGTACTGGAAGAGAGGATGATGAAGGGGAGATGCTATATGTTTCATGTTAGGCTAGGTGCTTGTCGGAGCTCAGGTTGTTGGTCATTGCTAGAGCTTAGTATGCTCTGCTGGTTGTATTATAGTATTGGAAGAGAGGATGATAAAGGGGGGATGCTATATGTTTCATGTTAGGCTAGGTGTTTGTTGGAGCTCAGGTTGTTGGTCACTGGTCATTGCTAGAGCTTAGTATGCTCTGCTGGTTGTATTATAGTATTGGAAGAGGATGGTGAAGGGGAGATGCTATATGTTTCATATTAGGCTAGGTGCTTGTCGGAGCTCAGGTTGTTGGTCATTGCTAGAGCTTAGTATGCTCTGCTGGTTGTATTATCGTATTGGAAGAGAGGATGGTGAAGGGGAAATGCTATATGTTTCATGTTAGGCTAGGTGCTTGTCGGAGCTCAGGTTGTTGGTCATTGCTAGAGCTTAGTATGCTCTGCTGGTTGTATTATAGTATTGGAAGAGAGGATGGTGAAGGGGGGATGCTATATGTTTCATGTTAGGCTAGGTGCTTGTCGGAGCTCAGGTTGTTGGTCACTGGTCATTGCTAGAGCTTAGTATGCTCTGCTGGTTGTATTATAGTATTGGAAGAGAAGATGGTGAAGGGGGGATGCTATATGTTTCATGTTAGGCTAGGTGCTTGTCGGAGCTCAGGTTGTTGGTCACTGGTCATTGCTAGAGCTTAGTATGCTCTGCTGGTTGTATTATAGTATTGGAAGAGGATGGTGAAGGGGAGATGCTATATGTTTCATATTAGGCTAGGTGCTTGTCTGAGCTCAGGTTGTTGGTCACTGGTCATTGCTAGAGCTTAGTATGCTCTGCTGGTTGTGTTATAGTATTGGAAGAGAGGATGGTGAAGGGGGGATGCTATATGTTTCATGTTAGGCTATGTGCTTGTCGGAGCTCAGGTTGTTGGTCACTGGTCATTGCTAGAGCTTAGTATGCTCTGCTGGTTGTGTTATAGTATTGGAAGAGAGGATGAAGGGGGGATGCTATATGTTTCATGTTAGGCTAGGTGCTTGTCGGAGCTCAGGTTGTTGGTCACTGGTCATTGCTAGAGCTTAGCATGCTCTGTTGGTTGTATTATAGTATTGGAAGAGAGGATGATGAAGGGGAGATGATGTATGTTTCATGTTAGGCTAGGTGCTTGTCGGAGCTCAGGTTGTTGGTCACTGGTCATTGCTAGAGCTTAGTATGCTCTGCTGGTTGATCACTAGTATTGGAAGAGAGGATGATGAAGGGGGGATGCTGTATGTTTCATGTTAGGCTAGGTGCTTGTCGGAGCTCAGGTTGTCGGTCACTGGTCATTGCTAGGGCTTAGTATGCTCTGCTGGTTGTATTATAGTATTGGAAGAGAGGATGATGAAGGGGGGATGCTATATGTTTCATGTTAGGCTAGGTGCTTGGTGGAGCTCAGGTTGTTGGTCACTGGTCATTGCTAGAGCTTAGTATGCTCTGCTGGTTGTATTTATAGTATTGGAAGAGAGGATGATGAAGGGGAGATGCTATATGTTTCATGTTAGGCTAGGTGCTTGTTGGAGCTCAGGTTGTTGGTCACTGGTCATTGCTAGAGCTTAGTATGCTCTGCTGGTTGTATTATAGTATTGGAAGAGAGGATGGTGAAGGGGAGATGCTATATGTTTCATATTAGGCTAGGTGCTTGTCTGAGCTCAGGTTGTTGGTCACTGGTCATTGCTAGAGCTTAGTATGCTCTGCTGGTTGTATTATAGTATTGGAAGAGAGGATGATAAAGGGGGGATGCTATATGTTTCATGTTAGGCTAGGTGTTTGTTGGAGCTCAGGTTGTTGGTCACTGGTCATTGCTAGAGCTTAGCATGCTCTGCTGGTTGTGTTATAGTATTGGAAGAGAGGATGGTGAAGGGGGGATGCTATATGTTTCATGTTGGGCTAGGTGCTTGTCGGAGCTCAGGTTGTTGGTCACTGGTCATTGCTAGGGCTTGGTATGCTCTGCTGGTTGTATTATAGTATTGGAAGAGAGGATGATGAAGGGGGGATGCTATATGTTTCATGTTAGGCTAGGTGCTTGGCGGAGCTCAGGTTGTTGGTCACTGGTCATTGCTAGAGCTTAGTATGCTCTGCTGGTTGTATTTATAGTATTGGAAGAGAGGATGGTGAAGGGGGGATGCTATATGTTTCATGTTAGGCTAGGTGCTTGTTGGAGCTCAGGTTGTTGGTCACTGGTCATTG